>NC_041049.1:9486248-9488748 GCF_900634775.1 Gouania willdenowi
TTTGAAGCTGCAAAAGAAATAATAGACATAATGAATTAAAATTAACCATGATAGAAGCCTCACATTCAATATCAAGGATCTTTTTACCCAATATTTAATAATGGTTTGTTCTTCGTCATTTCGGTCTCAAAAAATTCTGCAATTTTTACCAATTGTTTTTTGATAATTCAATAGACACACTATTCATTTTAGTTTGACCGGATAGATACTTTTTGAGATATGACCATTTTAATATCTTTCTTCCAATATCTCAGGAAATAGATCACTGAGGAAGCTGAAATTTAGTATAGTAATACAGCTCCTCCCACTCTCCAGCATCTGCTATACATCCTATTTATTATATATTTTTTTTTTAAAAATGTTTTTTTATTTTATTGTTACAGGCCAAAGAAAAAAAAAGTTTTAAAATTTTTATTTTTTTGGATTTCACCTATGAAACAATCCATATATGTGACAAATCATTGGTGATGTGAACAGTCTATGTTCATAGCTCAAAGCTGATCAAATCACAGGGAGCTGAGGCATATGCAAAGTTGTTTACCGAAGGACCAAACATGTTCCAGCCCCAAACCCAACAACCCCATTTTTGAGGTGCTGGCATATCCACCAGAAAGGATGCATAGCAAATCTCTTTATATATTCTGAGAGAGTAGGTTGAGTTGTATTACTATACCACATTTCAGTTTCCTATGTGATGTAATCTCTTAGATATTGGAAACTGAAAATGGAAGAAAAATGAGGACGCACAAAAATCGACATATACCCCCCTTTACAGTGTGCCAATTAAAATATGGCAGTGGCTATCCGTATGATCGCTGTATAAATATACCGATATTCTATCTGTACGCAGTGCCCCTCATTGGCCAGTTTAGGTCACGTGATAAGGTCAGTCATTGACCGGTTTAGGTCACGTGACTAACCCTAACCCTAAAAATTGTTGCGATATAGGGTAATAACCTAACCCTAACCCTACGATGCTACGTACGTGTACTTCGGTAAACGTACCAATAGCACCGGAGGTTGTCCATACGGCAACCCTACAAATAGACACTTTTTAAAATAATTAAGGAACAATTGGTAAAAAAAATCTGAATTAGTTTAGAGTGAAATGCGTGGAATGTCTAAAAAAATTTGTTGAAATGACATGGAATGACTAATAAAACTATTCTTATGACATCACAGTTTTTGCTTAGTTGCACAGACCTGTATCTCCCCAGAAATTGGGTGCGATGGGGTCTTGGTTCCCTCTGAAGCCTGTGAAAAAGAAGAGCAACATGCTTAGATAGTGCTAAATAATCTTTCGTGGTTGAAGTAAAAACATGAAAACTGTCACAACTTCTATAAAAAGCAATATTTAACGTATCATTCAATTCCGAATGAGTGTTTTTTTTTAATATACTGTATATCTTTTATATATTGTGTGCTTTCATACACAGTTTTTTTTTTGTTTTTGGGACTATAATGAGTTGCTACTCAAATTTCATTATGTAATTACATGTAATGATGATAAAGCATTTTCTATTTCTATTTCTAAAAGTAAAATCTTTTCAGTCAGTTTTTATGCAATTATCTAGGTTCAATAACTTCTGAATTTACAAATAAGAAAATCAATTTAACTTTGCAATATACGCGTACATTTGCTAAATTCCTATTTTTCTGGTTAGCATTTGACATTGTTGCCCATTCCTATTCACTGAAAAACATCATCATTTCATACCAGATGACAGGGACAAAGACGCCTAAGCATCTGCTATTATCACATTAAAAATGCCACAAAAAAATTTTACAGATGGATGCTAATTTCCCCCCCGTGCAAAAAAATGTAAATGATAGAAACCTCTTACGTTGCCTTTTTAATGCTCCATATTTTTATAGAATTAAAAGATTTTAGCCAAATTAAATTAGCAGAGAAGTTTGACCTGTTTCAGCTATTCAAACAAACTTGCCTTGCTGCTGTGGCGTTTCTTGCCAACTGCGGGCGATCCTGGCTGCCCGGGGGTGGAGGTCGCTGAGGTGGTGGTGGGTAGACCTGAGGAAGAGGAGGGCGTCTGCTGCTGGGACACTTTCTGTAGCTCAGCGGCCAGCTGCTTAGGATCAACACCAGGTGACCTTGGTGGTCTGTCCCCTGAAAAGTTCATAAACCAAGCATTGGCAAAACATCCCAAAGAACTCAGATAATAGCTCAAACATGGGATAATCAGTGCGTTACAACCAAAAATATCTAAAAACAACACTGAAACTCACCTTTGCTGTGTTCCTGGTAATCCAAGTGCTGTGAATCGTCCGACTCAGCCAACATGTTCAGATCACTGAAAGACAGAATCACCATGGTTAGCGTAGATGTTCATACAATCATAGATGCAAATATCAAACTAACAACATTGCATTTGAAAATCTGATATTGTGATATTAAAATGTCACAAGATGGTTGTGATTGTCAAGGAAATAAAACGTATCGCGAAGGAGGTGTCATAAAAACAAAATCCCCACGATCCACAAA
>NC_041049.1:12221248-12441248 GCF_900634775.1 Gouania willdenowi
ATGTGCACACACACTATGATGGAGGCTTAGAAACATAATGATGGACAGTTTGAATAAAATATGCTGTAGCCTTCTTCCTTTCTTTCATCATGTTACATCAGCACCCTGGACAGAGTTCATGTGTTTTTAACAGATTTTAACATCAGTGCATAAACAGAGGAGATCTCAGGAGAGATAGTTTATGAAAATACAACTTTTAGAAATGTTTGGTGCAGGAAACATTAAAAATGTGCTTAATGACGGAGATGAGTCTTTGCCTCTGGGCGACTGCACAGCTTATTATTCATTGCTTAGTCAGTAATTGCTCTTTTTACTTGAATTCCAAATCCTGTTGAATAGAAATAGACTTTGCCCATCCTCCAGTGTATAAATGTGAGTGTATATATATATATACATATATATATGAGCGCTTGGCAGCACAAATGAACCAGCTGCTGAGAGATGGGAACCACCCTGAATGGTTAACCGAAGGGCGCACAATCCTGATCCTGAAGGATCCCTCAAAGGGTACAGTCCCATCCAACTATCGCCCAATAACCTGCCTCTCCACAATGTGGAAGCTCATGTCCGGCACCATAGCGGCTAAGATAAGCGGGCACATGGATCAATACATGAGCACAGCTCAGAAGGGAATCGGGAAAGATACCAGAGGTGCCAAACACCAGCTCCTGGTAGACAAAACAGTCGCTCGAGACTGCAGAACCCGACATACTAACCTGAGCACTGCCTGGATTGATTACAAGAAGGCCTATGACTCAATGCCACATACTTGGATCATTGAATGCCTGGAGCTATACAACATCAACAGGACTCTAAGAGCCTTCATTGCAAACTCGATGAGGCTGTGGAAAACCACCCTTGAAGCCAATGGCATGCCACTTGCCCAAGTCTCCATCAAATGTGGCATATTCCAAGGAGACGCCCTGTCCCCACTGCTGTTCTGCATAGGCCTGAACCCCCTCAGCCAAATAATCAACAAGACTGGCTGTGGATACCGACTCAGGAACGGGGCCACCATCAGTCACCTCCTCTACATGGATGACACAAGCTGTACGCTAAGAATGAGCGAGACATCGACTCACTGATCCATACCACCCGGATATACAGTGCAGACATTGGGATGTCATTCGGACTAGAGAAGTGTGGTCGGATGGTGACTAAGAGAGGGAAGGTAGTCCACACAGAAGGGGTCTCACTCCCAGAAGGAACAATAGCAGACATTAAGGACAGTTACAAGTACCTCGGAATCCCACAAGCAAATGGCAACCTCGAAGAGGTGACAAGGAAAGCGGCTACGGCCAAATACCTCCGAGTACGGCAGGTCTTAACAAGCCAGCTCAATGGCAAGAACAAGTCCCGGGCAATAAACAGCTATGCCCTGCCAGTAATCAGATACCCTGCAGGAATAATAAGCTGGCCAAAGGATGAGATACAGACCACAGATGTTAAGATGCGAAAGCTCCTAACCATGCACGGAGGGTTCCACCCCAAATCCAGCACTCTGAGACTGTACGCTAGCCGGAAGGAAGGAGGCCGAGGACTAGTGAGTGTGAGAGCCACTATCCAGGATGAAACATCCAAGATCCATAAGTACATCAAGGACAAGGCTCCAACAGATGACGTGCTCAGTGAATGTCTTAAACAATGGGGAACAGAAGATGAGGTGCTGGAGGTTCCATTATGGGAGGACAAGCCCCAACACGGGATGTACCACCGAAACATAACTGAAGTGGTGGATATCAAGAAATCCTACCAATGGCTAGACAGAGGACTAAAGGACAGCACAGAGGCACTCATCATGGCTGCACAGGAGCAGGCCTTGAGCACCAGAGCAATAGAGGCCTAGATCTATCACACCAGACAAGACCCCAGGTTTAGACTGTGCAAAGAGGCCAATGAGACAATCCAGCACTTAACTGCAGGGTGTAAGATGCTGGCAGGGAAAGCTTACATGGAGCGCCATAACCAAGTGACTGGTATAGTGTACAGGAACATCTGTGCAGAGTATGGGCTGGAAACCCCAAGGTCAAAGTGGGAAACACCTCCAAAGGTGGTAGAGAATGACCGAGCCAAGATCCTGTGGGACTTCCAGATACAGACGGACAGAATGGTAATGGCGAACCAACCAGACATTGTGGTGGTGGACAAAGAGCAGAGGAAAGTTGTTGTGGTCGACATAGCAATACCAAGCGACTTCAACATCGGGAAAAAGGAACACGAGAAACTAGAGAAATACCAGCGGCTCAGAGAAGAGTTGGAGAAAACCTGGAGGGTGAAGGCATCAGTGGTGCCCGTGGTCATTGGGGTACTCGGGGCAGTGACCCCCAAACTGGAGGAGTGGCTCCAGTAGATCCCATGAAATAGATCAGACATCTCGGTCCAGAAAAGTGCAGTTCTAGGAACAGCAAAGATACTGCGCAGAACCCTCAAGCTCCCAGGCCTCTGGTAGAGGACCCGAGCTTGGAGGAAAAAAGAGACCGCCCGCGGAGGGTGAGGAAGAGTTTTTTTTTTTTTTTTTATATATTAGTAGTAGTCATTGAGTAGACTGCCCCAAGTCAGCTATGGCTAATTATGCAGCTCACCTCAAACATTATGACTGTGGTCAGATGTGTTTTATAAATCCAAGCCAAGCATTTTTTTCATGAGAAGCATTAGTTTGTAATTCTCAAAGATCACGTACACATTAATATGTTTTGTGTTTGAGTCTGTTTTTCTGCTCACGTGCATCCACAGCATCCCAGTCAGGGCCTGGAGCTATGATGCCACCACACTATCCCTTTCACTCCTGTGAGCTCTTTATGCTGGCAGTCCTGTGCATTAGCCATCTTTGTTAGGCTTCTAAATGTGCGTCTTCTGAAGAAAAGCAGTGAAGCGTACGCGGCTGTGACCTCCCCTCCCCTTTTAACTTTTTTTTCTGCCCTCAATTTTATTATTTTACAAGACCGCACATCTACCATTACACCCCCCTTGTTCTTGTCGCTCTCATGTCTTAGTTTTATTACATTTGACCTGTGAGTTTGGATGCGGCATTAGCTTCACGATGGAGAGGATTTAGCTTTGAATTGAATGTTTTTGGTTGGGTGGAAAAATAACGCATGGATTTCCAGAGATAAATATCACTTTTTTTTCTTCTTGCATTGTTTTTTATGCTGAAAAAGATTAAGAAAAGGAATATTTATTGGATTATTTTTAAGTTTTAAAATACTTTTCATCCACTTTCAACTTCTACATCAACTTCTGAGGCGTTGGGATCTATTTTTTTCCTCTTTGTCACAAGTTTAAACGGCTTGCCATTGAAATTCCCTTATTAACTTGTAACAAATCACCTCCTTTGAAGGCATTGCTTCTTTTAGTTTGAAGGATGTGGGACGGACGGATTGACCCAAGGAGGCTAAAAGCCTCCAACGGTGTCCGAGGGAAACGTGTCTCCCCCACTTCTCCATCCATTCCCATCTTCCCCTCTTTCCCCGCGTCGCCCTCCATCCCCATCCCACCTCTTTTTCACGTGTCGCCGCCTTTCAAGCCCCAGTCCCCGTTCTCCCCAACTCGCCACCATCCTCTTCGTTGTTCTCCCTCTTTCCCTTCCCCTTCCCATTTGTCACACGGCCACACCAACCGTTCCGCCATCCCGCCTTCTCCCTGTCCTCCCCATTATCCCTCTTTCATCATCACCTCTTCAGTTCATCATTCACTGAAGGACGTCCCGCCCTTTCCTGCTCCCGCTCCTCGGCCCACACCTGCCATCCAGCCCACCCTCCATCCTCCTCCTGGGGCTCGGGCTCCTCCTCCTCTTCTTCCACCTGCTTCTTCCTTTAACCCCTCGCTCCATGCCTCTGCTGAGCATCGCGGTGTGTGTGTCCCTCAGGAGCTGCACAGGAGATACGAAGCAGCTCCAGAGTCCACTAAAACCAAGGCCCTGCAGACGGTCATCGAAATGAAGGTAAATATGAGTTTATATTAAGGATGTAAGAACACATTCATTTGATGATATAACACAATATGTCACTGCGCGATTGATTTTTTTATACAAGTTTTTAACTAAAAAAAACGATTTAATTGCGCTCTGTCACTAGGTGTCAGTGAACCACATCAGACCTTGTTAAACTACCTCACTTCTCTGTGCATTTTAGCTTGGAAGTTGACTTTAGAATTTTATTTTCATAAAACATACTGGACACTTTTATAGATGTATCTGGTTACTTAAAAAAATAACTTAACAGAATTACAAAATGTTATAGAAGCAAAAGTTGTTTTATGACAGTTTGATAAACATACCACTTCGAATACAGGTAGTTAGTAAGTTTTAAAAAAAAAATGAAATAAATTGTATTTTGTACCATTTTGTACTTGTAAAGGATCCACCTAAACAACAACATTACTGATGGTAATCATGGATATGGACCCAGATCTATATAAACACTGGAAACAAAACTCAGACTGATTATTTTACGGAGACTGAATTAAATGTGGAAACCAAGAGTAAAAAAGGTCTGTCATTTATTCATTTCAATTGCTAGGTGGTGGGGTGATTAAGGATTACATTAAATTTTAATTCAGTGTTTATTGTCATATGTGCAGTTAGAAACACGTTTTCCTGTACAATGAAATTACTACCTTGCTTATGAACTAAGATATAATAATGTTTTTATACAAGTTAAATCTAACAGTAGAAAATACAACACTGCCAATAGAACTAACAACAGCTGGATTAACCTTGATGTAGAGACAAAACAAGCTGCAAACCTGTGTGTCCAAAAGAGACATTCCCGACTGGTGACACCATGGATGAAAAGGGAAAAACACTTCCAAACACCCTCGAAAGAGGAACTATTCTTGCACTGGAGGAATGCTAACAACGTCTGGCAGGGAACAAGGCCAACACGAACAACGATAGAGAGGAGGAGGAATAAAAAAAAAAAAGACACCACTGACTACAGATGAGAATACACAAAAGGACTGTTCAGAACAACTCAAGAATGTTTGACCAGAGAGACATGTAAACCCATGTAAATTTACGATGGTAAAACAGGGGACGGGACCCAGATAAGCAAACTGCTTCTCTTGTCTCCTTTTAAAAAATAATGTAAAAAAAAAAAAAGTGAATGTAACCATGTCGGAAATAAACTGAATAAATAAATAATAAAAAAAATAAATAAAGGTGAAATTTGTATTTATAGATATTGAGATATACCGTGACCTATATTGTATTGTTTTTTTCATATTGCATTATTTAGTTTTGGGATATATCAGGATATATCGTACAGTGTGTCTTCATTTCTAAAATGTATGTAATATTTTAATAGATATAGCTCATTATTTATGAATGAAGAAGATCAAATGATATTCTTCATAAATTGTAAATTTAAAATAATAAAATAAGAAAGCAAAGTAAGCAATTCGATCAATAGAAATATATATGAAAATAGATTTAAGAAACTTTCTAAGATGTTGTATTGCTGTATGCTTAGGCTCATTCATTTAAATCAAGTAAACAACACTGGATGGGAAATGAGTCGATCCAGGCCCAATCTGTTAAATAAGTAAAAGTAGGACACAGTATTTCCTCCTGCTTTATCTGTGCTTGTTTGTTTCCCTGCCAGGATGCTAAAATCAGCTCTATGGAGCGCGGCATGAGAGAGCTGGAGGAGGAGGTGCTCATGCTCAAGTCAAACGGAGCTCTGAGCAGCGAGGAGAGGGAGGAGGAGATCAAGCAGATGGAGGTCTACAGGTCACACTCAAAGTTCATGAAGAACAAGGTGAAAGAAGCAAACACTAGTTGTTCTCGCTGTATGTTTGTCTCAGTGGTGAAAACTTGCATTTAAAAAAGATAATCAACATAGACATGAGTAGAGCATCGCCTCTCGAGAAAATCCTGCCTTTATAAATATTTATGCCTGCATCACTATGCTTACATCAGCAAATTCTCACTAACAAAATCAGTTTCAGTTTTACAGAATGCCTACAAGAGAAAGCCATAGATTTCTGACAAAGATTTATGGCTTGATGGAGCAAAACGCTACTCCTGTTGGAGAGGGAAATCCAATCAGTTCACGCAGCATTTTGTAGCTCCTCATTTTTCAAAAATGGTGATGTTTTTTGTCAGCAGCTGGACACGTGTAACTGCAAGGCAGGAGAAAAAACCTCCATTTCAGAGAATTCCTTAACCTTTTATGAGCTTTCCCCTGTAGAATATAAGGCTCAGGCTAGTTTTGACACTATTTTTTTTTTTCACAAATAAATAAAACAAGGAATTGTTTAACCTTAAACCTAAATATGACTAATTGAATTTGCTCATCTGCTTTAAAAGTCGACATTTTGCAGCCTATTTGTCTCACTTTAATATGTGAAACTAATCATTAGCTGCAGGCACTGTTTACTGTCTCCAAAGGTGGGATTTCATACTTAAGTGCTTTTTTAATCCCTTTATCAAACAGATAACCCTGATAAAGCAGGAGCTCTTTCAAATACATGCTGCTGCTGATCCGTATATTTGTCTATGACACACGTGGCTTTGCATCATGGGTAGTTTTTTGTCCGTTCCTTGCGTCTGTTAAATGCTCTCATCGGTACAAACCCACCTGAGGAACCAGGCTAGCCTACCGTACTTTACAGTAAAGCATCTGTGGTGACGCCCTCATCTCCTGCCAGGTTGAGCAGCTGAAGGAGGAGCTAGCTCACAGCCAAAAAGAGAAGGAGGAGCTAAAGCAACGAGCCAATCAGCTTCAGCACGAAGTGTCTGCAGTAAGAGACGCGACACTGTGTCTGTTTACCCTTTCCTTTTTTTCTTCCGTCCTTCTTTTCCTCCTTTAATCCCTCTTTTCTAACAGGCTAATGCTACTTCACTAGTTTCCAAGCTGTGTGATTACCTAACTTGGGCAGAAGTCTGAAATTAAGAGACTAAAGTTCACTCCTGCTGTGTGTGTGTGTGTGTGTGTGTGTGTGTGTGTGTGTGTTAGTTTCTCAGCTTCTGGCAGTACGGTATGGGTCAATTCTTTCTGTGTATCAAGGAATCAGCAACTCACACTCAATACATGGAATCAGTGTTAAAAGACACCTACATCGTATGTCATCTATTTATGTGTCTCAGCTACACTGTCTGGGCATTATTGTGTGTAAACTACTTGTTCTTTGTTGAATTATTAAGTAATAATTGATTTATTCAGTAAATATACACAGGTATTAAATTATTATTATTATTATAGATTTGATTGAAAGGATTGACTCCAACCGTACTGAACATGTGTTTATCTGTTGTTTAAAATGTTAAAGTGATTCTTTAAGATGATTCCTTTCATGTGCACACTGACATTAAACGTTATGACCAGCCGTTTGATCATAAATTTAATATCAGTGATCAACTATAGTTAAGCTCTACTCGTGCTCAAATTTGGAGTACAAGTACTTAATTTTGTTATTGTGCGAGTAGACTTAGCTAGTGAAGCAAAGTGTGACACTAGTGAGCCATATATGCTAATAAGGGGGCGGGGAAAAGCAACTTCAGGCTTTCCATTGGCTTTCGAGAATATTACAACCAATCAGGGTGCTGGATTTGGTTATAATCCCTCCTACTTCATGTGTATTGGCTTTACTAGTACTACTAGTGAATTTTTAGCTTTTCTCATACTGCTAGTAGACTAAAGACAGTCTACGAGTATTACTAGTGATATTACTCAAAAAAAAATTCTACCACTAAAGTTTTTTAGCGCAACAGTGTGTGAGCAGATCTTACTAGTGTTACTAGTAAAGCTTTAAGTTTTTCATACTCACCTATTTTAAGTCTACTTGTGCACTAAAACTTTTGCTATTAAAACAAAAACCTTTAGTTCTACTAGTACACTCAAAATCTCATTAGATTCAAGATTTTGAATGGTCACACGCTCATACAGGTGTGCAGTGAAATGAAAAGACTGTTCCGCAAGGCCATGCAATAACAACAAACACTCCATTAGTATTACATATATATACGGTAAAATAGAATATAATGTAAAAAATAAAAAGGATTTATTTGAATGTACAAAATATAAAATATAGAATAGAATACTGTAAACAGTGTAAAGTGTCTTGGGACCAGTAAAATAGTAGTGTTAAAATTATTTTGAAAAGGATTATTGAATGTACAAAAATATAAACATATAGAGTGTGTATTACTAATTGAGTGTTTGTTGTTATTGCATGGCCTTGCGAAACAGTCTTTTCATTTCACTGCACATCTGTATGAGCATGTGACAAATAAATATCTTGAATCTAATGAGATTTTGAGTGTACTAGTAGTAATCAAGAGTTTTGTTTTAATAGCAAAGATTTTAGTGCACGTGTCGACTTAAAATAGGTCAGTAGTAAAAACGTCACTAGTAAGATCTGCTCACACACTAGTGCGCTAAAAAACATTAGTGGTAGAAATTTATTTTGAGTGTACTAGTACTAGTAGTACACTAGTAAAGCCAAAAATGTAATTAGTAGTACTAGTAGAGCCAATACAAATGAAGTAGGATGGATAATAACCAAATCCAACACCCTGGTTGGTTGTAATATTCTTGAAAGCCAATGGAAAGCCTGCAGTTGCTTTTTCCCGCCCCCTTATTAGCATATATGCTTACTAGTGACACTCTTTACTTCACTAATAAAGTCTACTCGCTCACTAGGAAACCAAAATAGATTACATCCATTCTAATTTTGAGTTCTAGTAGAGTTAAACTGAGGTTGACATCACTGATATCAAATGTATGCTTATATGGCATTCCATACAACATGAGCTCTTTTATATTTGTTGAAGTTCCTTTCATAGGGTTGTTTATTGCACGACGTGTCCAGCTCGGCCTAAATTCAATCCTGTTTTCTCCTATAAACTGAGAGCTGCTGGGATCTTTGTCTATGTCTGGATCTACTCTAGTCTTACTGCTGCATTGTTTTGTTTTTTAAAAACAAGTCTTGGTTTGTGGCTGGAACTGTGTTGCACGATTGACTTCATGCTCTTAATGCTAAAGATTGTTGTATTTTTTTCTTTTGAAATGCTTGAGCAGCATTTGTATTTTCTCTTTTTGTCCCATTTGTTCGGTTCAGGTGGAGCAGGCGAAGCAGGACTTGAGTCGTAAAGACAGCGAGCTCCTGGCTTTCAGGACCAAACTGGAAACTCTTAACAATCAGTTTTCTGACAGCAAACAACACGTGGACGTCCTGAAGGAGTCACTAACCGCCAAGGAACAGAGAGCTGCCATATTACAGACAGAGGTACCACATCTGTTAGTGTGTACATCTCTCTTACCACTGTCAACATAGATTACCCATCAGCCTTCACGTGTGTGTAGGTGGATGCACTGCGTCTCCGCCTGGAGGAAAAGGAATCCCTCCTGTCTAAAAAGAGTCAGCAGATATCGGATATGTCGGATGAGAAGAGCACTGTGCAAGGAGAAATCACAGACCTTAAAGACATGCTCGACGTCAAGGAGCGTAAAGTTATTGTGCTACAGAAAAAGGTAGAAAACACACACATTGGCACTCCTTCCACAAAGTTATACAATGAAATGACACTTTGACTAGGCCGGATTCTGAAAAAGGGGAATATTAAAAGCATTTGGGTGTAAAAGTGTGGAACTAAACTTATATGGTTGATTTGGATATGCAAATTCAGAATATCAATGTTCCCAAGCTGTAACCTCTGATTTTGGCCAATCTTTAGCATTTTACAAACAATCAGGTGATATTCAGAGTGTTTAGTGAAATCAACTTGGGATGTCCTTAAAGTTTGTAACATTACATTACAGAACAAACTTTGCAGAGCACATACCCCCGCAATGCAACATATTGTTCAAAGATAATTGTTTATGATATTAACAATATTTGTGAATGAAATCATCCATTTGAGTTCATGCAGACAAGTTGTTCACAGGTATCACTCCGTTTAAACTCGCATAGTGCTGTACATCATAGCTGGGTTTTTTCGACATTTGCATCGCAAGCTTTTGCATAGTTGTTGGCATGCAATCATCTCTAAGCTAACCATGTCTATAAGCAGTTTTAATCTGTGAATTTGAGCATAAAGTTGAAATTCAGCTTAGGAAGATGGATATTTGGAATCATCACATCAAAATAGTCTAAAACCAACATGTTCTCTGCTTTTATCCTCATTTGTCACAAGTTCCAGCAATCTTTTTGAGAATCAAGCCGTCTAACTGATAAAAAACCCCACTATTTGTGTCGCATGTTGACTTGTAACAACCACTAGGTGGAGCTGTAGGACAGTGTTTGGCAGAGGCAAAGCTCACTCTCCACGGCTCTGCTGGTGTTTAGAAAAGAGGTTTTAGAATGAAACTGGAGGACAATTAGAACATGAACACTGGACACACAACAATAGATACAAAGTCTCCCGTGAGGAGTAAAATCCCTGCATGGGTTTGCTTTATTTATCATTTATTGCAATATAGAAGTGTTGCAGAGCTGGTTAAGAAAATATTTCCCCCTCAGGTGGGACACATCTAAAGCATTCAGGACTAAAGCCCTCCAACAGCTCCGTTGTGCACCGTATACACACTGCCCCAGTGTACTATCTCACATTTTTATTTAACATTTATTATCCCCAGGAAAATGCCATTCAGATTTATAATCTTTTTTGTTTGTGGTCCCAGTCTAACCAGTGGTTTCTTTTAGAAGTCTCTGAATATTAAATATGAAATGTATACAATTAGGCTGTCAGACACAAAGCAGAGCAGAGAGGGGGAGGAGGAAGAAGAGAGTGTGTGTTTAGAATCAGATGCATATTAATGAGTTCCTCCTGTTTAATAAATGATGACCTCTGCTGCTGTCACAGTGAATACAGTGTGAGACAGAGATGGAGCCTCCTTCATCCTGTCCAAGCTTATACTACACACACACACACACACACACACACATTCATTTGTTGGTTAGTGCAGAGAAGAGCAGAAGAGGTGATTGTTTTGTTAACACGCGTGTGTGCGTGCGTGTGTGCCTATGCGTGCGTGTGCATGTTTAGTGTGTGCGTGTGTCAAGCAAACAGCACTTCTCTGTCAGTTTGAGGAAATTCAGACAGGATCAAAGAGTCTTTCTGCCTCTCAATGTCAAGTGTGTGCATGTCCGTGTGTGTGTGTGTGTGTGTGTGCGTGCGTGCGCATGCGTGTGTATATAGAAGAAAAGGGGGGAAAAGGGGGTAGGAGGTGGGATGTGTCAGTCAAGCTGTCAGGTGAACAGTTGATTAATGAGGTACTGGAAATGTTTTACAGTATAAGCTCACGCACACACATACACTCAGGCGCACGCACGCACACACACAGTGAATGTGTGCTGCAGTGGAATCAAAGGTTGCATACCAATCTGACTCCTTTTTCTGTGATATAATCTCACACTTTGGAAGACAATTAAAGGAAAGAAGGAAGCTGAAAAGTGACATTCTCCCTAACTTACATACATACAAACAAGTTAGATTCTCCCAGCAAGTGAACCCTACTGTATATTTTGTTTGAGAAACTGTCAATTTGCCAAATTTAGCATGTTTCACAATTTTAGTCAGTGGGACTTTTTGAAGACCAGCCCTAAAAAACATCTGGCTCACTGGTTGGGGACCCAGGTTCTTATGGATCTAAATATTAAAACATTCATAAATCTGCAGGACGCTGCTGAAAGTAGAGAGCAAACCTGTCCACACTGGTCATCTTAAAGCTGCTTTTTCAATGAGATAAAATCATAGTGTAGGCATCATACTGTAGAGTACGGCCGGGCACCCTCAGGGTTACGCAAATCGTCATAAAGGGTACGTGAAAACATTTTTTTAAACAGCCTGATAACATTTAAAACTAGAATATAATAGACCACCAGTCAGGAGCCTCCATGCAGAGCCCCCTCATGCAGCCTGAGACAGAAAAATAAGAGTTGTATTACAGGGTGATGAATAAGTTGTATTACTGCCATATGTTCAATCAACAAATGTATTTTTCCAAAAAAGAGATTATTTCTCACTGAAAAAGCCAGTAGGCTAATTAATTAAATAAATCAAATAAAGTGAATAGGATGTTTTCTTGTGTGCTTACAGATATTCTTCAACAGGATAGGTAAAAAATCAGGGTCAAATTTCACTGTAGGGCTAAATTGTATATGACATTACATGATTATGTTTTTGTGTGCAGGAGTAGGGGGTACATGGCTATAGGTTAAATGTCTGAAGGGGTATGGGGACTGTGAAAGGTTTGGGAACCATTGCTGTAAAATAAGGAATCAATAATCATTTAAAGGAAGGGAAAATGTTGCCGCTTGAAAGGTTTTTTTTTTTTAATGTGGAATATGTTTGCGTAAATGGATGCAAAGAAGTGTTTTTACTTCTAATTCTTATTGTCATTTCTTGCAATGCATGAAAACATCAACAAACTGACTATTTAGGGTGAAGATGAAAACTAAGTTTCGAGCGGTAATTTCAACCTTTTTCCTTTATTCTTGGAGTAAATGATGTTTGATTAATTGATCAATGAGGCATACACTATGATTTTATTTTATAATAATTATCAGGGGTAACGGCTTAACTTTATATTAGCATTCCTGCACAAGACATGCCATTGTGTACCATGTGAGCACATTGATAAATGAGATGAGTTTTCCATTCTTTTAACTAAATTCAAACCATAACGATAGTGATTGGACTCACCCATTGTCCTCAACCCATCAGAAATCCGCCAACTATAATTTCAATTGTAAATCCTTTGTAGTATTTCTGTTGGATGGGTTTCAAAGGTTGCCTTATTTGCTCTGTATGCTGTAAGCTCCACATATCTCCTTCCAGCCAAAACTGTTTCTGTTTTTCTTTCTCTGCAGATTGAGAACCTCCAGGATCAGCTGAGAGATAAAGACAAACAGCTGAGCGGCCTCAAAGACAGAGTCAAGTCCCTGCAGACTGACACCTCCAACACAGACACTGCACTGGGAACACTGGAGGAGGCGCTGTCTGAGAAGGTACGCACACATGCACGCACACACACACACACAGATGGTCAACCTCAGGTCAACTTACGAGCAGGGTTAGATTAATAACAGCTCAATGACCAGCCGACCACCCACACCATGAGCAAATGTCTAAGGATGAATGGAAATGACCCAATAATCACACTTGCAATTTTATTATTAAATCTCCCCCAGCCTGTGTTAATAAAAGATTAGGAACTGCCTGATGTGCAGTCACATGGAGCAAATTAACTCATCGGTCACAGTTCAGGTCTGAATATTCACATTTTGTTGCAGAAAAACTCCACTTAACTGCCTGTTTTATGACTCCCCGCTCCAACTGATCTTTAGAGACACTTTATCCTGATGCTGGGAAATTCACCAGTGACATTTCGCCAAAATATTTGATATATTTTTGTGCTGCTTTGCGGATTGTTACATACTCAATCTCCTTTGCGTCTTTGCACACAAACTCAGGAAACAGAATTATTACCGTAATTCCCGGACTATAAGCCGCTACTTTTTTCTCACGCTTTGAACCCTGCGGCTTAAACAATGACGCGGCTAAATTTTGTATTTTTCCTGGTTTTATAAGCTTCATGCCGCCACAAAAATGAGCTCTGTCACATTAGACCAGGTGGAACAATAAAATTGTTAACATGAAATTGTTGCTGTTGGCACCAAATCATTCTGATCACTCATTTTGTCATGATGCACACTGCCTCATCATAGCAAACGTGATCATGTTCTGACTCAGAGTCCGACTCGCTGTGATCGCTCCGCGGTAGTTCACGGTAAGAAGAGCAGACGACGCTGTGTATCAGTCTGGTTCCAGTAAAAACTGACCATAAAAAGCTGTAAATGGACTGATATGTAGACGTGGGTCAGTGAGGAGGAGACTTCATGTAAAGGAAACTTATCTGTTGAAACGTGGACATCTCCCTGAAACCTAACTTGAGTACAGCAGCCCACCTACCCGTCCGTTCTGATTGGCCAAGTTGCCTGAAGGGCCCCCTCATCAGCCAATAGAGTGCGGCCTATGTTCGGCTGCGGCATTTGTGTGAATTTTTCTTAGGAAATTGCTAAATTATTGTAATGCGGCATGTGTGCTTTATAGCCCAGACATTATGGTAATTGTCCTGTGGCTAATATTCAGAGTGTCAGTAGAATGTGTGAGGCTTGGCAAGAGGACAAAACTGCAACTCTTGTACAACTCTTATAGGCATTTGCATCTTTTTTTTTTTTTTTATAAACCCACATTATTTATAATAGCACTTTGTTTTCTTGTGATTACAAGATACAATCTAAGGCAGCTGTATCAACCTCTGTGTCACACGTGTCAAACCCAGGGGCCAAATCCGGCTGTTTAAAGCCTCCAATTTTGCCCGCAGCAGAAAGCAGAAAAGTCAGAGAAACCATGAATCATTGTGTAAATCAGTGATTAAATTACACATTTTTCCACCTAAAATCTGCAGCCCACTAAAGATGAACTGCTCTGTATTTGGCCCCTGATCTAGAATGGGTTTTACACCCCTGCTCCATGTGATCATCTAATAGATTTAAGGTTCTCGTTTATGTTTGCAGAAAAACAGCACAAGAAAACTAAATCCATGCTTTACCTTTGGAAAGCTCATTAAAGGTAGTTGTGAGAAATACAAGCGATAATAATAATAAAAGTTTATCATAATCACATTAAAATACAAGATTGGTTGAATAAAAGCACTGCAAAAAAATGCAAGGATCACTTTACAACCACCAAGCTTATGAGTCTGCAGAATCATATGCTGCATTCAAAACAACAAAACGCCTTAACATTATATCTGCTGACAAGTGATGTGAACACATGTCTCTATCATTTTGTTACAACACGATGACTGCGTCTGAGCATCTCCCAAAACTGCAGCTCTTTTATGGAGCAAATGGAAAAGATAAAGGATTGAACTGTTACAGGTGGAGTGCCATAATGTGTCAGCCTACGACACAACACTAGGCTCTTTATTTTAGTATAAAAGCTGCTTTATGTTTGACATGGACATATTAGTTGTATTTTATATTGAATACGATGTGGATTTCAGTAGTATGTTTTTTAATGTTCATTTTTCATCAGTTTCATCTTTGTGTGATTGTCTTCTGTTACAGTAAGAGTTTCTGTTTTTTCACTTTGAATTTCAGAAATAAGCATATAGACTAAATTTGTTTTTTTTATAGATTTTATGTGCATGAACTTTTGTACTCAGAGGTGAACTTGCTGCTGCGCTGTTCTGGAGGTTGTGGGGGATCTTTGTGTGTGAGCATCTTTTGCCAAAATCTATTACGTGTGTAAAGTTATTGCTGGCTGTTAGATCCTCCTAAAGCTCCTATGTACATAAAGTTTAATTGCACTGTTATTGGTATTTTGTGTTTTGAATGGTATGAAACCTTTTTTTTTCCCCCTGAAATCGCCCCTCCCTCTCTTCTTCCACTTCATCGTCTCTTCCTCTTCCACCTCCTTCATTTCCAGGAACGTATCATCGAGCGTCTGAAGGACCAGCGGGAGAAGGACGACCGGGAGAAGGGGGAGGAAATGGAGTCCACCAAGAAGGAGCTGAAAGAGTTGAGGGAGAAAGTGTCCCAGCTCCAGGCCGACCTGGCAGACCGTGAGGTACGAATAATCACAGAGAAACCCACAAACACTTCATTCTGCTGCGAGTTAGAAAAAACACTCCAACTCTTCCACTGCTCCATGGCCTCATCAGGAAAATCCTGTAGCTCTGTTGCTGTAGAACACATCATGAGTCCTGATAATGGCAAAAAAGTAAAACGTTCCTGTTCCCATGACAACGCCAACAAAAACATGGATCAGAGAAGGGACTTTCTGGCCGTGATGGCAACGTAGTGACATTTGTGGTCTATGATGGTCACTACCGGTACATACAGAACCAAAGTATGCATAGAAAGAATAGACTTTCCTCAGGAGTTGACCTCATTGTCCACCAGGAGCTGGAGCCTATTCTGGCTCACTCTGGGACATAGACCAGCGTATCATAGGGACAAACAGACCAATGAAATCACAGATATAAACCCGAGCACTCAGAGAACGCAAACCTCTGCCAAAGCGCCAACTGTGAGAGACAGAATGAAATCGCATTGTATGATTTTTAATACATTTAAAAATCTGGTGTCCTTAGGCAGCGCTATGATCTTGTTCATGGAGGTGGTTGTCTGACCGTTTGAAGGTGTGGACACTGACAGGTGTCTTTTATACAGATAACGAGTTCAAACAGGTGCCATGAATACAGGTAAAGAGTGGAGGATAAAATAGCTTCTTAAAGAAGAAGTAACAGGTCTGTGAGAGCCAGAATTCTTGCATGTCTGTTGGTGCCAAATACTTATATAAGAACTTACAAATAGATTCTTTGAAAATCATACAATGTAATTTCCTGGATTTTTTTTTTCACATTCTGTCTCTCACAGTTGAAGTGTACCTATGACCTCTCTCATCTTTTTAAGTGGTACAACTCTCACAATCGTTGGCTGCCAAACACTTTTTTGCCCCACTGCACATTGATCCGGATTCCCTCCAAAATGTAATGAATCTTCCAATGGTGTGAGGTTTATCTTAGGTTAAATTTTGTCATAATCTGTTAAATACTTGTGATGTAATCCTGCTAACAGACAAACAAAGAAACAAACGCCAGTGAAAATATTACCTCAATAACATGTTACTTTGTTCAAATGATTGTTATCTTACATTTTATACTATTGTTTTAAAATATGTATGTCACTTTGACTTTTTTTATTTAGACCCGCACACATAAAACCTGTTGCACTCTAGTATAATTTGGGAAATGACTGCCACACAGATGTTGGGTTTGTCTGACAACAGCGGTATTTGTTCATACCTAAATATAATCAGGGTAAGCAAAGCAGTTCCTTCAACCAAAGCCCAGTCAAACACGATGAGCACTAGTCTGGAGTTGGTATTGTCAGTCAAGGGTAAAATTACACGTCTGAATGTCTCTGACTCTGGTCCCGTCGGTTTTCAGTTTCACTGCCCCTACCAAAAGAGGAAAAAAACCAGAAAAGACGGGTGGAGAGAGTGGTCACGGATGGCAGGGCTGAGCCTGAGAGCGAGAGTGGAGGTCAAAGGAAATGTAACAAAGAGAAGACAGTGTTAATCACCTTAAAGTAGAAGAAGACACTAATGGATGTTTTCAGGGGCTAACATTAGATGGTATAAAATATCTCTTTTTTCTATAGCTCCTGTATCAAATCAGGTTTTACACTGTGAATAGCCACAATATAAAATACAATTTGCACCTATAATGTTTACATTTATTATTTATTTGATTGTGAAAGTGCACAAATAATGAAAATCTAGTTTAGCAACAATAAAAATATAGCAAAAAAAAAAATGCTAATTTGCATCTGGAATCCCTAGGAAGGTAACAGACAAACTTAGCAATAAACAGAGGTGACAAGTAACGAAGTACAAATACTTTGTTACTTTACTTAAGTAGTTTTTCTGGTATCTGTACTTTACTTGATGATGTATTTTTTAGTGACTTTTAACTTTTACTCCTTACTTTTTTAAACAAATATTTGTACTTTCTACTCCTTACATTTTTAAAATGAGCTTTTAAGACCTTCATAGATGATGCCACGATGTAAAAAGTGCAAAATTTTGGTATTTTGAGATTTTTCTGTTTGGCAGGTCCCTTAGTTTTATGGTTAACATGTTCAAGTTTTTAAAAATTCTGGGTTTAATTGAGCATTTGCATTTTTTTTTTCTTAAAACATTTTATTTACAATTTGCAATCTATAATGTGTGCTAAATTCTCCAGGTGTTAATAAAGGGTAACATATTTACCAGTATTCTACAAGTTCTTAAAAAAATAAAAGATATGGAATTTGCTGTTTTAAAAGCCCTGTCTTATTATTGAAGGGACATTTGTTTAACTTTTTACTTTTTTACTTCGGTACATTTGGTAGCATTTACTGTTTTACTTTTTCTCAAGTAAGGGAGCAACTTTAATACTTTTACCAGAGTTATTTTTTATTCAAGTATCTATACTTTTACTTTTGCCACCTCTGGCAATAAGACAAAAAATAACACAATAAATCACAAGGAAAACACATTACAGAACAGTACACAATGAAGTTAAAAGTCAATGGAACAATAGATGATATAAACACATTATAAAACAGTACACAGATAATTTAAAGGTGTGTATGTTAGTATTATTGAGACAAAGTTTGTTCATTTAGCCAATGTTACGGTTTTACAAGCAAAACTCATGTAGTGATAGAATAGTTATATACTGAAGGTACCAGATGTCTAAACCTCTGAGCCCTCAGTGCTTGTGTCTACATCTACATTTACCATAATTTACAAAAGGTTAAGAGATCGTGTGAAAAGCGCACAGTTAGATCGAGTCGATGATGATTATTGCGGGCATGTTTTAGGCTCAACGTCATCATTGTAGTATCTCCAATTCTCTCAAAGAATAAACTTAAAGGATAAAGCTCACATATAGTGTTTTGTGGTTTCTTCTGTACTTTATCAGCACTTCATAAATGTAGTACTGTTCAGTTCAGCTCCAAGAGTTTTATTCCGGTTCAATAACAAAATGTGAGGGTAATGGCTCTATTGTATAGTTGATGTTAGCAGATTAGCCACTAAGCAGATAAATGCTGTGATTCTGATGTGTGGAATTGACGGTTTATTGTCCTTTTGTCTTTTGTCCCCAATCAGACGTCAGTGTTGGATCTGAAAGAAAAGGCCTCCTTTTTGGCATCTTCCGGTTTGAAGAAAGACAGCAGGTTGAAGAGTCTGGAAATCACCCTGGAGCAGAAAAAGGAGGAGTGTGTCAAACTAGAGAATATGCTGAAGAAGGTGTGTGAGCATGTGTGTGTGATGCACTGAACACATCAAACAGCTTGAACGTGTTAGATTTGTGCGTGTGCGCGTGTGTGTGTGTATGAGCAGATGTGATGAATACAGAGGTGAGAGTGCCTATATAAAGCCATAAATCCTCAGTTAGAGGCTTTATTTCTTGTCATTTTACGCGTCTGTGATATGAATGAAAAAGACATTCCGCATGTGATCGTGTGTGTGTGAGATATTTTTCTCTTTCATGTTTGTTTTTCTGTCTCCTCGAGCCTGATTTCTTTATACCATCAGACACTAAAACATTTTCTCTCCACATACAGCAGAAAACTGCTGTAGTCTTCCAAAACTAATAGGGTTTATGTATTGTGGGATGAAGGCAATGCGTATGCTGACACACACACACACATACACACATACACACCCACACAGACATAGAAGTTGATTTTTCCCAAGAGCAATATTTTCTTCTGGGAAACACACACAGCTGCGTGCTAACCTCTAAGCTGGTTACGACTTGTTTTATTTTCCTTTGTTTTTTGAAGGTCTAGTTTTATTCCTCATATAATTTGTATCCTGAGCAGAGCTGGGAAAAAAACACAGCAACTCACTTTAATATACTCAAATTAGCTTTTTTTTAATATAACTCAGATCAAATATAAGAACCACTTAACACACTGTTGACGATAAATTGTTTTTGAGTTTTTTTAACAGGTGTGCATGGCCCTTCATGATTTTCAGCTTTTAATTTCGTAAAAAATGTTACAGATGCACTTAAACTGAGATTTTACAGTGTGAATATATATGATTTTCAGCCAAAATAGGCAGAAATAACAACAGCGTGAAGGTTAGTGAGTCACTTCCTTGCTTCTCCTCACCACGTCACAGCCCGTTGTACCTGGAATTTATTTTCATGCGGTTAATGTAATTTATCTTTTTAAACGCTGTAGTTTTTAACCACTCTAGGATTGGCCAGATGCCGGTGTGAAGGCATGCACCCTAAAGTGTCTTTCACTCTGAGGTTAATGTACCTCACCAAATTGTCTCCACAGGCTCAGACTGCAGCCAGCAAGTCCCAGACCAACACTGAACTCTCGGAGCGCATCCACAGCCTGGAGCAGGAAGTGACACAGCACAGAGAGGATGCTGGGAAAGCTCAGTCTGAGGTGGAGCGACTACTGGAGATCCTCAGAGAGATGGAGGATGAAAAGAATGACAAGGAGAAGAAGATCCATGAGTTAGAGAGGTAAGAGCGGACGAGATGGAAAAAAGAGAGTGTAAACCCAAATATTCCTAAATCATTCCTATATTTAAGATGTAAAAGGTTGAAATTGTTGCTCATAAGTAATTTTGAGTTTATTGACATTTTTGGTAAACTCTTCTGCATTGCATTGTGGGATGTGGAGTCCTGTATAGCAGTGGTTCTCAACCTTTTCAGCCTGCGACCCCCAAAATAATAAATAATGGGCATGACAAATCATGAATGTGGTAATTTGGCAAAATTAAACATGAAATATGGTGAAAAGAGGTTAAAAGTGCCAATAATGGGTCAACACATGTAACATTAGGCAGGAAAAGTGGTGTAAAGGGTTTTTGAGTACCTAAAATGTCTTAAAAGTGGAAAAAATGTGCAGAAAAGGCATTGAAATTTGATGGAGAAGTGTTAGAAATGGGAGTAATGTAGGAAAAATGCATTAAAAGGAGCAAAATAAGGGCAAGCAAAAGTGATGAAAATAGGTTAAAATATGACAAAAATGGCAAAAATCTGCTCAAATTCTTCAGAAAATATTCTTGGTTTATTAAAGGCATCAGGGGACCCCCTCCCAGTGTTTTGCGATCCCAATCGGGGTCCCGACCTCAAGGTTGAGAACCCCTGCTGTAGACAATGCATAGAAGTGCTTGTATTTCATTCTTATCGTGATTTCTTGTGTTTTTTTGCTCAAAAACACATTTGTGGTGTGTTCATGGACTGAAATTTGTGGCAAAAGACAATGGCGGATGTTTATTTTCCAAATCTTGCCAAAATGTAATGTCTTGTGGAGTATGATACTGTGAACAAGCTAGAGCAAAAATGGTGCAAACGTTGACAGGACTCCACATCCCACAATGCAATGCACAAACATCTCTGACAATGTCAATAAGAGAGTGTTTACAATGGAGATGAAAACAAGCTTTGAGGGAGCAATTTCTGCCTTTTACATCTTTTTTTTTGAGAAATAATCTTCTATATATTGATCTATGAGGCCGACACTGTCTTTAATGAAAATAACTTGTCTCCAGCAGCTTTAAACATGAGCTTTTTTCCTCCTATTCAAACCGTATTATCATTGAATGTCTCTCTATCTCTTCCCTTACTTTCATCCTCTCCTCATTGGCTTTTGCTTTATTTTTCCTACCATCACACCATCATTTATCTACACATGGTTCTGTGTGAGTGCGCTTTCATAATATTGCAGAACTCCTTCCTCTCACCTGTGGCGTTCTCAGCAGTCGCAAAAACACGGCCCTCCCCCACCTGCTGCCTGTCAGCAGCAGCCAATGGGGGGGCTGGTGTGGGATTACCTGGGAACGTGAGTGACTGGTTTCTCCCGTCAGTCACCGAGGTGTCTGACCACTGCACGAGCACACTCACATTTGCTTGTCAGAGGCCCTGATATGAGAGCACTCGGGTAAGAAACCTCCCCATCTAGAAAAGTTTGCAGTTAAACAGATAAATTTTGGGGCGGATTCACTAAGATCTGAAATAAAGGGTGGTAAACCAGGTGCGTCCCTAAATCCTTTGGTGACGCAGTTTCCTCGCCAGCTACGAGGAATTCACTTAGATTGCAGCAATGATTAGCGCGCGCGCAGAAGTGGTGGAGACCGCCCTATTTAAATTTGCATTTTGCTCATTCATTGTGGAGAGGTGAGGTGCACAGAAGCACATAATGACATTTGAGGAAGTGCTGTTTGAGGCAGTTGGACTTCTCTGTTGGCTGAACAAACATTTAATAATGTAGAAAGCTAAATAAACAAAAAGGTTTTTCTAGTTATATTTTTCCCCCTTAATTTAATGTGGCTGCTTCGTCAGGTCCTGTAACTTTGCTCTGATCAGTTCATGAAAAATAGGCAGATTTGAAGATGATCTACTGACCATCATCCAGCAGGTCTGAGCAGTGCTGTGTCACGCACACTCTCATATGTGAACATTGGTCCATCATTGCGTAAATTACGCATCTGATCAGCTGATTCTGGCCTGACATCAACACAACACAAGAGTTTATTGACAGTGAAAACATGGAGAGAAAGACAAAGAAGCTGACTGGAGCTGTGCTTCCGAGGCGACATTAATTTAGGTGTTAATTGAAAGGTTAATTGGAGCCGTTTTTTCCATCTCCGCTGTGTTTTGTGTCAACATTTACTGCAGCAGATCTCTGCGTGTGTGTTTGCACCTGCTTGTCAGTCGTACTATTTTCCTGTGTTAAAACAATCACCGCAAACAGTTCCAGATTTGATGAATTGTATTGCGCCCACTGCATTCATTTTCTTGCATGTCCTCCTCCCATTTTTTTGCTCGCTTTGTGAGCTCCGCCTACTATACATATTCATCAGAGAGAAACGTGCTAAATGGATTGAGGGCGCATTGCGACGTGCAGCAGCAGCGCACCCCTGATTCCCTGGGGTTTGTACAGCCTATCAGCGTGTAGAGTGACGTTTGCACACGTTTTATTACTTCCAAACTTTTAGTGAATCCACCCCTAAGTCGGGAACATTTAACCCTCCTATTATTCTTGGAGTCAGTTTGACCCAATTCAGTGTTTATAAAATAGTAGTTGACATAGTTTTTTTGTTTCACATTTCATGACTTTTCCTAATTTGATGGGTACAATTGATTAACCATGAAATTATCATGATGATATTTTTTCAATGTGCTGAACACATTGCACACACACATTGTTATTCTGTGGTCAATTTGACTCCAGGCTGTTTAAGCTGTGTAATACTTGTCTGTGTGTGTGTGTGTGTGTGACCTTACACAACTGCATGTGTCGAGTTGATACTTTTGAGTTGATGGGGGGGTCACCAACATCAATCAATTTTCAAGATTCATTAAAACTGAAGTTTAACCTGATAGTGGCATTGCAGTAAAGGTCATACCATCACCACAACCAATAGGGTTTATACTCTTGTGGTCATTAATGTAGTAGATAAAAATAATTCTAATTTAAAATTTTGGCCTGATGGTAGCGCTAGAGAACAGATCATGGTTTTATTATCAATGGATTATTTATGTATTCAAGAAATAAACAAAGTGCCTGACACAAAAACTTGGTCAACAATTTTCTGAAAACCATTTTGTGGAGGCAAATATCTCTGGGGTCAGATTGACCCCAAAGGTAAAATGTGTTAGTAATATTTGAGGATAATAGGAGGGTTAAAAGATTGTGTGCCTTTAGAACTTATTGGCTTTTTGAACTCTAATAAATTAAGGATTAACCTTTCCTGTTCCATTCACAAGGTTATTCTAATAATTGCCGATGAAGAAATGATGTATGTCTAGAGCAATTTCTTATGCTTGCCCAGGCTTTTCCAAATGGGGACGTAGCAAAGGTAAACTCACTAATATTCACCGGTAAAGAGTTGCAGCATTGAATCACTGCTCTGTACTGATTTCACGCTGATGTATGAATAAAAAAAAATAAAAAAAAAACAGTGTAAAAAATTGGTTCAGCTTGCACTCATACACATCTAAGCACTTGCAGAGGTTCTTGTTGTCTCTTGCAGCAGTATATGACAAGCCAAACAGCATCACACTTGGGCGCCACAGTTGCTATAGAGCTGAAAAAAAAAAAAAAATGTCTTTGAGCCTCAGTGCCTGTCAATGATGCAACTCTTTCATTTAGTGGCTCTGTTTTATTCCTGCTTCTCTCTTTTTTTATTTTTACTTTAACTGAGAATATTTGCCTTGCAGAGTTTATTTCACTCTTTTTCTTCCATCAATAGTCCGGACAGCTCTCTGAGACAGTTTTATGTTTTAATCACTTGTTTTCTTTGAATTTTGTTCAACCCGGCTTTAAGTTATATGTTTTTTGTGGTAAAATTTAAACATGTTTGGATCATTGGTGAATATATTTTATAACTCGTCGTCATGCAGCTCTGAGCTACCCTACTGTGTTCTGCTGTCTCCAAGTTAAATACCTCTGTTGGTCTATAATGGTACCAGTATATAATGCAAGTATGTCATCTTTAAATTAAGCCCTGATTTATTCAGATTAAAGCGGTCACAAGATGAAGAATTCATGAGGTTATATTGGTTGCAGTGATTACAATGTTTAGCATTGATACCATGGTAAAACATGTATATTCACTCAAAATACAAATTTAAGATTAACGTGTGTGTTCGTTTATGAGAGATGAGCAATTGTTTAGTATCTGTTAGGGGTGTGCATTGCCATGAATCTGACGATACGATGCGACTCACGATTAGCATGTCATAATACGATATATCCCGATAAATCCCAATACTAAACAATATGATATACATCACAATATCAATAATTACAAATTTCACCTTTACAAGTACAAAATGGTATGAAATTCAACCTATTTCATTTTTTAAAACTTGCGAGAACAAGTAAATGGTAACTAACTGCAATGCAAGTACCAATAAACAATCAACTTCCAAGCTAAAATACATAATGACAAGTAGTTTAACAAGGTTCACTAACACCTAGTGTCCGGGCATTTATGTGCTATGCATATGTTAGTGCAATCAAATGTTTTTTCTTTAAAAAACATGATAAAAAAAAATCAATTTGGACATTTTTTGGAAACGATACAATAATCGCGCTGTGATATATCGATTTTTCGCTTACACACAATATCTTTGACTCAAAACGTAGAGCTTTAGAACTTTTTCGCTTTGCATTGAAGTTAATCTACAGCTATAAGTGAGTCATGGGGACCCTTCTAATGAAAACATCAGATGTGCTTTGAATGAGGGTAAAAATCAAGCCCCCTTTGCTTTCCCCATTGAATATGAGTCCAGCTGTACTGCTACCAGGTTATTTATTTCAGTAACTAGGATGGTAATTGGAGCAGACTGAGTGACTTCACACTGGGGGGAAGTGGAGCTGAAAATCTGCCCCGATGGCCAAAATAAAGGATTTGGATAGATGAGTGGAAAACAGAGAGAGGAAAAAAAAAAGGTGGTGGTGGAGGAAGAAAAACATTAAGAAAGAAATTAAATGAGGGGTTGAAGGGGAGAAAATAAGGCATCACAGTGTGGAGAAGGAGGAAGAAGAGGAATGACAGGACGGAGGTTTGGCGCATACATGAATAGGATTTATTTTAAACATAGTTTTTTATTGACAGTAATGGTCATTAATTCTCTTAGACACGTTCTAAATGGTTTGCTAACTTATCCTTGGCTGATTTTTTAATTCCTGTGACAGACTGTCGATGTGAGCCACCTTTCTCGCTCTCAGCTGTTTTAAAAAATTAATTAACAATTTTGATGTTATGCTGACAAATCTTCCATTTTAGCTTTAATATTCCATGTCTTGTTGAAATTGCCCAATGTTGGAGTATTTTAACTTGTAACTTCCTTGTTGTGTTTATTAGATGGCAGGTGGTCCCCATTAACCTGTAACTCACTTGAAAACATTAAAAAAGCCTCAAACCAGAGTCCGTAAGGGTTTAGGATGAAATGTTGAGTGCAATTTACATAAAAAATGTTTTAGAGTTAGAAATATTGGTAACACTTTACTTGAAGTTTTATACATAAAGACTAACATTACGCTGTAATTATTATGACATGACACCTGTCATTAGCATGAATAAGGTGTCATTAAGTGTCCTTCATTAACCCTAACCCCTAACCTTAACCCTACTAGATCCCTCCCTTCATCCTTCCAAAAGCCATGATAGCTCCAACGGTGTCATAATTTAGCAAATGACACTTAATGACAGCCTTCCTGACACCTTATTCATGCTAAAGACAGATAATGACAGCCTAATGTCAGCTTTATGTATAAAACTTCAAGTAAAGTGTTCCCGAAATATTCATCGTATTTAAACAAGTTTGTTGGAAAAAGTCTGAGAAGCAATTTTTTACCCAGTTGAGATGTTTGCGTTGCTCTGCCTGACTTCCTGTCTGCCTGCAGCTTCCAAAGTTTATTATGTGCCTCGGTCTCATATATTTCCAATTCTTTTAAGACTGATCAAACTGGCTGACCTGGCGCTCAACTCCTGTTTACTCGTTCACTCTTCTCTCTTTTCCTCTCTCTCTCTCTTTTCCCCCCGACTCTTTTATCCTTACAATGCAACGCTGTCACCTGCTATACCCAGTTTTGCCTCAAGGTTAGTACTGCACGTCTGCTACTCTTCCACTGTCAGTCTCTCATCTTTCACCTTCATTGTCATACTGATCGTCCTTGCACCGAGGCTCTTTCTCATCTCCTTCACTCTGTTTTAAAAACTCTCATCTTTTCTGGAGACTCCTTGACTTTCACCTCACCCTCTGCTATTGCATTCTCATATATTTCTCTTTCCTTCATTTGTAATGCTGTGCCAGGAACTCCATTTCACTACTGTACTTCAGATCTGCTGCAGAGACAACTATGGAATACAGTATCTATCTACCTATCTATCTATCTATCTATCTATCTATCTATCTATCTATCTATCTATCTATCTATTGTTTCATTTATTGGTTATTGTTTTTCAGGAAATGTAGTTTAATCCTGAAAAACAGTTGTCTGAATAAATAAAACCATAGCATATTATTCAGAACGAACTTGCTGGAATTATTATGCAGAAGTTAAGGAAACACCAACACGATGAGCATACGCCTCTGAAGAAGACTGGCAGTTGACAGTCGAAACATGTCAGGAGATCAAAGTAAATTTCCTGAAAACCAGTTGTCTGAATAAATGAAACTAGAGGTGTCCCGATCCGATATTGATATTGGATATCGGTCCGATATCAGCCAGAAACCAAATATCGAATTTTATCGGACTGCATCTAAAATCACTGGTATAAGCTGTCCAATAAAGCTTTCCGCTCCAGCACTTCTATCCATAGGTGACTGTGGTTCAGCAATAGTAGTAACCTACTATTGCTGACTATTGTTCTCTGTTTGAGTAACATCACTTGATCAAGCCTTTTCTAATATTCCACACTACAAAATAAGTAATAAAAGTATGTATGATTCGTGCTGATATTGTATCGGATCAGTATCGGTATGGTCCGATACGCAAGACTGCAATATTGGTTTCATATATTGTAAGTTAAAAAGTTATAACGGGACATCCCTAATGAAACCATAGCATATTATTTAAAAAGAAGACATCTATCTATCTATCTATCTATCTATCTATCTATCTATCTATCTATCTATCTATCTATCTATCTATCTATCTATCTATCTATCTATCTATCTATCACCACGATTGAATCCGACATTTTATTTCCCAGACACTTCATTTGTCAAAACTATTAAAATTCCAACTGAACATTTTCCTTTTTCTGATTTATTGTTGTCCAGCTGTTGTAAAAGGGCTTAGCTGAGCGATATTTTGTATGATGTTTGCCTTCATGCCAAGAGTCTTTGGAAAGCTTGATAAAATAAATTTCTGTGCACTTTGGAAGAGACTTTTGAGCTGAACTACCACACTTCATTTTTCAAATCCATCCATCTATCCATCATGTGTTTGGCTCAACACTCAGATAAAGCCTGGGCAGCTTTTCTTAAGCACATTTCTCACACTTGATTTGCCATCACCACTTAGTCCGGCGACTGTGGGATATAGGTAGGAGTGGGAATGTCTTCTTGGATGTTTAAAACTCTGGCTGTTTCTGTCCATTGGCAAGACAATTAACTGTCTTGCATGGTGGCATCATTGGTGTGAGAATGGGTTGTACCCTGCCTTGGATACCCTCACTGATGCTCTGACTACCGCAGTAAAGTATATTTCTTTTATTTGCTGCGTCCGAATAGTCTATCCTATCTCCTTTCCTATCCACTGTTCCTTCACCCCCGGAAGTGTTTAAGTGGTGGCCATGATAAAAAGCGTTCGAGTGTTCTTTAAGCTCAGGAAAGGAGGCTCAATGTTTCCTTTTTTACCTCCGTTAGCCTAGGAAACTCTGATGCATCCTTTACCAAAGGAAAACCCATATTTTATGATATGCAGACATATTATCCAATTATAACTGACATAAAACAGACTCTCTGTCGTTCAAGAATAGGAAATCAGAGACATTTTTAGCCATATTATGTTTTATTCAACATAATTCATATTTCTGAGTGGAAGGTGAGTGTGAGCAACTATTCTCAATGTCACGTTTTTTTAGTTTTATTTTTGTTCCTCGTAGCCTGGTAGCCTCTTTTCCTTTGATTTACATTTAAACCGTGTGATTTTTGAGATTATATAAGTGGAAAGTGTCCATTTTTGGAAATGTATAGTTTCTTAACCACGGCAGACGTCACTAACCTTCGCGGCCTTCTGATTATTACGTCACCTAGTGGAAGGGCGTGTGATTGTCAAAACAAACGTGACAGCCTTTCCCTAACTCCTCTCCTAACACTTTTCCTTTACCCCATGACGTCATCCACAGGGTTAAGGAAAAGTGGATAGGAAAGGAAATAGGAGGGACTATTCGAACGCAGCCACGGACTTGGACACTGTGAAAAGAGACATCTAATCACTCTCGAATGTTTGAACAGAAGGCTCACACAGTATGTGGATGTTTTATGTTGATTTGTGTTTTTTATGAGATGTATTGTTTTCTGCTTTAGTTTTCCACGGTGTGAAACCAAAATTGTCAGGAAGAAACCAGAGAATGAAATTCTGGCTATCATCAGTTGGAATGTGGCTTTTATCTGTCAAACAAGAAAAAACTTTGGGAGCAGTTACAGATGCATTTTAGATTATATTCGATAAGGATTAGGAACTTCTTTTTTAACCTGGCTAGGAGACAAAAGCTTATGAATATTGTAACTTTTAAGAGGATGAATGGCTATTCCTTGACAACAAAGTCAGTGGCCGAATAAGCCTACATCTCAAGTTGTCATCCTTAACACTGAATCTGGCCTTTGAGAACGAATAACTCAAGGCCATAAAGAGACCTGAACTTAAAGTTGGAATGAACTACATAACGGCCACTTATCTTCTCTTTTTCTGGCAGAATGTGTTGTTCTGAGAATTTCGTTCACTTTTCTGCGCTGTGAAGGTCTTTCCCAGCACCAGCTCTTGTTTTTACTTTCAACTACTCGAGCCACTTTCCCCCGTGCTATTTTGTCAGCGTTTCATCGCTGTTCTGAATTTTTTGTGATTCAGCGCAAGGGAAGGGGAAAAAGGAGGAAAATAGTCTGCTTGACAACAGAGGGATCTTTTTTCGTTTTCAGCCCTTTGTATTATTCTTGTCTTGTGTTTCTTCCTGCAGTTAGTTTTGATCATAAGTGAAGGAACTCCTCATCCATTGTCAAAAGTCAATCTCTTTGCTGCTTAAAAAAAGGAAATGCATCCTGATTATTCTGTGTCGGTGTTTGTTTTGGGTTTTGTTTGAGGTCCTGAGCATTGCTGAGGTGCTGGGATATGCCTTCTAATGGGTGACAACTGGCAGGAACTATCTGCTTTTCTATTTCATTTTTTGGGGGAGGTATTTTTGGTCTTGTTTTGTTTTGCCTGCACAGACACTCGCTAAATCACCCAGACACACATAAAGTCATCCACAAGAAGGAGTTTTCCAGCCTAATAGATACAGCAGAGCTTGCCGAATGAATCTATGTTTTTTACTTTGCGTTTCCAAAAAAAAATCCACATGAGAATCGAAACCTATACGTGTGTATTGAGAGCACACTTAAAAGCAAGAGTGCAAACCTGTGCCAAAGAAAAGTTTTCTGGATCCGTGATCCTGATCATGGAATCATGATTATTCACACATTAAAGGCTTGTAGGAAAATTCTATTCCCATGTTAGGTCCAAATGTATGGGCACCCTCCTTTTTAAAAAAATTGTGATGAAATGTGCAATAAGGATCCGATCTGGAAGAAACTCGTTTTGAGCAATTGAAGAACCAACTGATCATAACTGAGTAAAATTTCATAAAGATTGGTCAATAACGAACCGTGATATGAAAGATTGAGATTTTTTAATTAATCCAGAAGCTGTATATTGATCCAGATTCCCTCCAAAATGTAATGGAATGTTCCATGGTGTAAGGTCTATCTTTGGATGAAAATAATGTCCAAATCTGTTGAGGAACTTTGACAAAATCGTGACAAACAAGCAAATAAATATATGTTAAATATCATGCTTGAGGTAATAAACAAAATAAATTCTATTCTATATATGTCAACAATTTTTACAATAAAAACATAAACACTCAGAGGTTTCCTCTTTTAAAATGGTTAATAATACTAATTTATGGATAGGATCATTTTTTTATGCCACCATCTAAATTGTGAATTATGATACCACATGGTCCATGTGGGGCTGTTTGGGGCAAAAGTGCACACATTGATCCCTCACCACCTTTATGGGAAGGCAATAAGCACAGACATATGAGCATCAAAGCCAGAGAACCGAGCAATGAGAGAATGAGAATTTGCAACTGGGAAAATGTAATAAAATATGCAGATTCTGTCCTGGTTTACAAAATGCTTAATGGATTAGCTCCACCTCCACTACAAGATTTTATAAAAAGGAATAATAGAACAACAAGAACAGGCTCTAGACGTGACTGTCAGCTGACTTGCAGAAAATCTGCATCGGTCTTTAGAGGCGTCACCTGAAGAATGTCTTTACAACAAGCCTGTCATCTGCTTACTGCTTTTCATACCTGATAATATATATATATATATATATATAAGGAAAGCTTATGGAAACACACGGGTCGTAGCCGTACTCTCTATTTACCCCCAAACAAACTCAACCCACCTCTTGAAGAAAAAGTTTCTGCATTAATTTTGTAAATCCTAAAAAAGTTCTGACACTGGTCAAAACTTTCCTACTCCCACACCGATCTTAAATCTTTATTTTATGTTGTGTATTTTGCAAAAGGCTGATGAAATATCAGTTTCTTCCTTCTTCTTTCAAAGGAAATCCTGCATTTTGAACGGTTTAAATGAAATCATTGATGCTGAACTATGTGCAGTAAATAAACATACATGATGCCCGCAAGTTTTCCTAATCAAATATTTATGCAGGACTCTAAATGTAATATTAATATCACCTTAATGTGTGTCCCTGAACATCAGCAGTAAGTTAACGAAGGAGGCTGAAAAACTTTTTCTTTCCAGAGTTTAGGGTTCACTGAAGTTTATTTATGCATTACCGACAATATCCAGTGTTTTTTACTGTCTAAAAGTATTAATGAAGGCTGCTCTGTGTTCCTTTTAAGACGTGTATGTGTGCCGTGGTCAGCTCAGGAGGATGTTTTTCAAACATTTTAGGAAGTTCAAAGTGCACCAACAAACATGTCATTGTATTTATTCCCAGCGTGCGGCATCCAGTTGGTACGCGTCTGTTTCTGTACGAAGGATGGAAAGTGGATGTGTGCTGCATGTCATCGCACTCTCAACTGTGAGCGTGTGTGTGCGTTTGTGTGTGTGTGTAGTAAATATCCATGTGGTCCGCCCAAGATATTGGATCTGATACAATGTAAGTTTGTGTTTGGATGTTTGGAGAACAACTTGCTTCACATTCACAGCTGTGTGTCTGTGCGTCATGTGGGTTCACAGTGTGCGAATGTGTGCATTTGTGAGTCTGTGTGAGTCTCCTACACAGTTGTGAGACGTGTTTGCTGCACTATGGGCAACAAACTCCCCTGCGATGTGGCTTCCTAAAGTGGTTTCCTGCAGCTATTGAAAATCATTTCAGAGGGATGGAGAAGAAAGGATTTACATTTTAAAAGCACTTCCGTTGCTGAGCACAGCCGTCGTGTTTCCACTAACTTATGCCTTTTATGTTTAACCTAAGCTCAACCAAACTGTATGGAATTTAGTTAAAGAAGTAAACTACAGGGGACTTTAAAAACTCACAATCAGTATAAGTTAGATATGATTTTATCGAGATAATGTAACTATAAGGCGATTCATTAATGATTATTTTTCGCATATGTATCAATAATAAATACTCCTAATCATTAGGTGAATGGCCAAGGAAACACTACCAGCAACTTTTGAGATGATACAGGATTACAACCATCAACCATTTGGTTTTTTAAATGACTTCCTTAACCTCCTGGGCTGCTGATGCTCCATATCGTAGTTACCAAGACAACGAAACTAATAACAGAAATTTCACTAGGTGCATCTAATTCACTGGTTGTCAAACTTTTTCTGTTGCATCCCTCTTTGAAGAATGAACATTTTCAGCCACCCTAACTCCATCCCAACACAATTTTCTTCACAATTTCTTCTTCAAAACTGATGAAAAAATAACATAAAATTGAGATCAAATTATAGTTTATACCTCATTGATCAATTAATCCAACAATATTTACTGCAAAAATGAAAGGAAACAGGTTGAAATTTCCTCTTGAAAGTTTTTCATCATCACCTTAAATTCTACGCTTGTTGACATTTTAATGCACCGCATTATGGGATGTTTTTTTACTTCATTCTTAGATAGATATATAGACATGCTATTTGAGGCAGCTTGGAATGGTGTTTGTTTCTACACATAAAAATAGAATAAAAATAAAATCTTAACAAATTAAAACAATACACAAAAATCTATTATGGGTTGCTAAATATGCAAATCGAATTTAGTTGATTTTGTTCTCGTTTGTACCCAATATCAGAATGAAGTAAAAACTTCTAAGCATCTGTCTTTACATCTACACATACCACAATGCAATGTGCAAAAATGTCAACAAACGGATTGTTTACGGAGGAGATGAAAACCAACTTTTGAGCAGCAATTTCAAACTTTTTCCTTTCTTTTTGAAGTAAATGGTGTTTGATTCATTGAACTATGAGGTATACTGTGACATACACAATGGTTTTATCTAATAAAGCTTTCAACAAATGATCTGCATAGGTCAGTTGATAATAAATAAACTTCTCAGTTTTGGATTATAATTTCTCCAAATTCCTACTGTTTTTTAACTTTCATATCGCAGCATCACGATATGGACAAATCCTCCCTTTACCCACAGTCACTGTGACAGATTGCACAGTAATTGTTCCCAGTGAGGGGTGTAACTATTTTGCACTCCATGTGACATTTTGGTGGGGGAGCAAAACCCTGAATAGCCACATTTTTACTGCCAACATTAAGAGAGATTTTTCTGCAGCAGGAGCTTCTTATTACCACCGCAAATTTCTATACATTATCAAACTACATACTTTTTCACATATAGATTCATATATTTAATGGGGTTATTTTCTACATAGTTCACACTAGGTTTTATCTGCAAATGTTTTCCTTTGAGCCTTTGGAGGAGCTCATATTCATGGGGATGAATTTCATGAAAAATGATTCGTACCCATACCATAAACTGTCCTGGTTTTCTTCAACCGCTGGGATTTTTTAAAGAAAGCCTGGGGGGAAAGAAAAGCACCGGAGATGGAAGTGACAATACGAGGGAAAAGCAGAAATTAGAGAGTGGAAAAAGAATGAAGTTATCGTCCAAAATACTGAATCCAGAGAAAAAGCATAATGTTGGAGTCGGTGGATGTTCACCATAGTCAGAAAGTCTTCTTCCTTTTAATGGTGCTGCTAGTAAATGACTTTAAATGTAAATGAATAGATTACTTCAATGGAAACAGTATAAGTACATAAGTTGAAGCAAAGGAAAGCATGAAATCAAACGAGTCGCTGAGATTTAAAGCGTGATTGTGAGATCTACGCATGAATTACACGCTGAAAACAGCAGCGCAAGCATTTAGCATTTGTAAAAATTAGTGAGAGCGCTGGTGGGAGCTGAGTCAATAGAAAGCGCTCTCCTCCAAAACGTTGTCACTTCCATACAGTAAATGTAGCATGAAAGGGGGGAAACCTTAGAGAGCGAACCAGATGGTAGAAGCTACATGGAAATCATCCAATAAAAACATTCCAGGCTGTTTATGACCTGTTACACGCACACGGGGGGCGTTGAGCCTCAAATTAACTACTGAATAATCAAGAAACGACGGTGCACTTTTATGGTGTAGCTGAAATCAAACCTAAACAAAGAGCTTGACAATTCAACCCTAAAAACACGATTACAGCTTTATTTCAAGTGCCTTTTTGTTTAACTGGAACCTAAAAAAGATTAAAAGGTACAAAACAGTGCCTTGTAAAGGTGGAAATGTGCTCACAGCTCAACACACTGATCATTATTTAGTAGAGTTTGAAAAACCAGGATCTTACTTCTTTCTCCTGCAACTTCTCCCAAATCGCTCTCGATGTTTTCGATTAAGATCGACTTAATTTTTGAATTAATTAATTAATTGAACACATTAAGGCAGGGTTTTTCAACCAAGGTTGTCTAGTAACAAAAAAATACTGATTAAAATAATATTTTTTCAGGTTTTATTTATTTATTTATCTATTTTGCACAGTAAAAAAAAAAAAAGCAAAATATTACAAAAATAGGTATACAGTGCAGGAAGAGGCAGCTTGGGTCAGAAATATTGCTTTTCAAATTAAAACACTGCACACAATCTCAAACTGTATTCTTCTATACTTTCACTTTTCTCAAATATAAATGTAGTTCAAATAAAATTTTGTATAAAAATATCTGAGCTGCCGCATATTGTCACTTTTGTGCGCTAATCCTGGCTAGTATGTATTTGTACACACACAATATAACAAAAAACACGATCAAAGAACAGATTTTAGAGAAAAAAAAGTCACTGGGGTCGCCAGAAATTTGTGATGTAAAAATAGGGTCAGGACAAGAAAAAGTTTGGAAACCACTGAATTAAGCATTTTATTTTACTATCCTGGTCAATACAATTTATGAACTTGATTACCAATGATGTTTGATGGATTAGCCCATTACACAGATGAAAGAGGAGTGTTATCTTCTGCTCTGTGATAGAACGCATGAATCTGTCCACATGTAAACAGAAACGTAAGTGAATGCAGACAGGAGGTTGAACTCAGCGTACAACCCGTCGGAGCGCAAATGAACCAAGTTAAGCTCAGAGCTTTGGGGGTGCACATACACAGGTCAAAGGTCATGTGATCGCTGGGCGCTGTTTATGCTTCAAGAAACAAAATATGTAGCTTTCCACTCATAAAAAAGGATTTACAGAGAGCGCACATGCTTCGCTGCTGGTGGGAGACAGGGATTGGTTTGGATTTCCATAACTAAGGCTCATCTTTACTGGTTTCTGTTGCAAAGAGCTTCAATAAAGCTGTTTACATTCACACTGGGAACTGGTTAGTCTTTATGCCTATGGTGAGCAAAGTTTTTCTTCTTTGAAAACACATGTCAAACCGACCATTTAGCATCCAATTCGGCTGCTGGAGAAAGTAAAAATGACATGAATAATTGCGTAAATTTCCCACTAATTCAGTTGTAGAAATCTCCAAAAACAAAAATTCAATGAAACTCTACATATTTGCAGGGCTAACAGGTTTCCCACGCTTATATCACATATTATGTGTTATTTTTCATTTTAAATTGTTGAAGGATCCCTCAGTTTTTATAAAATCCTTAGATTTTCCTCAAATTATTCTACAAAAACAAAATCAATGAATTTTAAAAGAAAACCTCCTGCAGGGACTGATGTGTGTCACTTATTGTTTGAATAATATTGATGCCTCACATACTTTATCATTTACATGTCATTTATACGTAGAAGTGCAAACCAGGGCACATTAATGTTGAGATTCGTCCTTTTTTTTTCCGGCCTAAAAATCTGCGGCCCACTTGAAATCAAACTGGTCCATATTTAGTCCCTGAGATAACATGAGTTTGATATGATATGGAGAAAAAAAAAGGATAAAAATGATTTAAGCATGTAAACATTGAAATGAGTATACAACTTTAAAAACTATTGTGATTTTAATATTACCAGAGCATAGTTTCTACTGGTTCAGTAATAACTAGGTCTGTGTATGGTATGTATAAAGGGTGTTAGGGGTCCTAATGGAGTCAAGATGCTGTGATAGTTAATAGCTCAGTGGTTAAACCAATGGAGCTTCCACACAGGCTAAATGGGAATTAAACTGCTCTCTCTCATCTTTGTTCCCTTTCCCCAGATGGTAATTTAGACCCTGTTCCTTTGACACAAACTAATCAATCTGTGAAAATCCTATTCCTATTTTCCATTATGCTGACAGTGCACACGCCATCCCATTGTTGATTTAAGGCTTTAATTGAATCCTCTCATTAGGTTTTTTTACATTAGATTACCCTCCTTGATGTTTCACAATCCAATGAACTGCGCAGACTCACATTGTCTTGCTCTATGATCTCATTGTCTCGCGTTTGTTTTGGGTAATGTGGTGTAACCCTGAACATTAAAGATCAGCTTCGCTGGGAGGATTAGTCACTGTCACCTCCTGAGCAATTGATGTTTGTGAGGGGGTTTAATTGTGTTTATTAATTGTCATGAAATGCACATTTACAAACCACCTCTTGCTCCAACCAAAGCTAATATAGATTATTTGAATTTTTCCAGTCATGTGCTGAAATCACAAATGTGTTGGGTGAAACAGGGCAGCAGTGCAGTGTTAACTGCTACAAAAATTAGCGTTTTAATTCATTCTATATTGCAAATGGTCTGCATGGACTGCTTGATAATAAAAAGCTTATAATCATTATCTTTGTCTTTATAAGGATTACAATGTTTATCAAATACTTAAAAGGCTGCTTGTCTTGTTTACGAAACCTTGTACGTTTAACTTCAATACACACTTATCTCGAAAAGGTTCCTCCTGATCATGGGTGTAACTTTCTATGTGACAAATAGAATGAATACAATTAAGGAAATGAGCACCCAAAATGACATTTTCTCTCTTGCATTTCACTACAAGCACCCCAGGCATAGTGATAAACAATATGAATAGTTTACACATGTTGGAAAAAAAACCAAGCACTGCTCCTGACTATCAGGTAAATTGCTTTAGCAAGAACTGATATTGTGAAGGATTCACCACTTTTCCTTTTTTTTTTTTTTTATTACATATGTTTTTGTTCCCATGAAAAGTTCCACTGTAGCCATTTGAAAGTAAAGGCAAGGCAAATGTATTGGTATAGTGCGTTTCATACAAAAGGCAACTCAATATGTTGTCCATCATTAAAAAGTGCAACAGAAAACACTAAACAGTTTAAAATCAACAACAAAACATTAAATACAGAAAAATCTCCCTCTCAGTCATATGCAGTAGAGAACTTTAACTTTGATTTAAAAATGTTCACATTAGATGCTGACTTCAGCTCTGCTGGCAGTTTGTTCCACTTCTTTGCAGCATAACAACTAAACACAGCATCAACATGTTTACTGTGAGCTCTGGGCTCCACTATCTGACCTGTGTCCATAGATCTGAGAGACCTGCTGGGTTCATACCTGACTAACATGTCACTGATGTATTCTGGACTTAAACCCATTCACACATTTATACACCAACAGAAGAACTTTAAAGTCTATTCTGAGGCTGACTGAGAGCCAGTGTAAAGACTTTAAAACCTGTCATTCAAATCAAATCAACTTGAAATTACCACAACATAATTCTGAGGCTGAATAAAGACTTTTGTCCTGTGTTGACTTTGTTTTTTGGCTTCCTGTAGACAAATGAAGGACCAATCCAAAAAGGTGGCCAACCTGAAGCACAAGGAGCAAGTGGAGAAGAGCAAGAACGCCCAGCTGATGGAGGAGGCCAAGAAGAGAGAGGACAACCTGAACGAGAGCTCCCAGCAGATTAAGGTGAAGACGAGTAAAATGAACGTGTGAAAAAGTTTCTTGCCTTCCAATGCTCCAGCAACATGGCGTCGTCATAACGTGACAGGGAGATCAGCCTGAGGCGATGTCAGGCAAACTCATTCTCACATGCAGTTTTCAACTGGGGGAAGTGTGTGAGCGGGGAAATGAAGATAATTGGCAGGGAGAGCAGATAGAGGGATGGAGAGGAAAAGGAATGATGAGGAGAGAGGAAACAAAGGAGAGGAGAGGTGATTACAGGGAAAAAAAAACGAGCCGCTACGGGTTTTTAAAAATACTTCCTGCAGCCTGTCAGGAACTCCTAATTGTCTGTAGGGAGTCTGAAGTGACCGTCACTTAAACACTCATGTGCATTTTCTACATATTTCTGATCGCGGGGCTTTATTTCACATCTACATCACCTATTTCCTTTCGTTTAATTTCAAGCCTCCTCCACAGATTTTCCCCTGCAGCTCTCTTAGCCTCAGTCTATCCTCTTCCAGTAATCACTGACCCCAGTGGCTTCTCCCATTACACACAGATGAAAACAGACAGTGTCCAAATGAGGCGTATGGACCCTTAGGTGATGATTGATCTTTGGTTTCAAGTAAAGAAGCTGTGATTTCTGTGTGTGTGTGTGTGTGTGTGTGTGTGTGTGTGTGTGTGTGTGTGCGTGTGTGCGTGCGTGCGTGCGTGCGTGCGTGCGTGCGTGTGTGTGTGTGTGTCCAAGTGAAGAAAACCCAGTGTTTAAGCAGCTCTGCAGGCTGTGAATGGAACAAAAGAGCAAATATGTGCGTAAATGTCATTCAGTACAATTAAAGGGGAAAATTTTAATGTAATTAATCTTCATCACAGTCAGCAGAGTTAGTCACAAATTAATGTTGGAGGACTCAGCGTCTGCACATGTGTTGAAGATGTTTCTAGAGGTTTGGTCATGTCCTCCCTTTACCCTCCCTCTCTCCATCCATTATTCATACAGCTCTAATTTAGCTGGGTGAGTCTACAGCATGGCCAGAAGAAAAAGAAGAAGAAAAAAACCTTCTTCTTTTTTCTTTTTTTACAGAGGGGAACAGTGGGAAGCCGAGGCAGTCGATTTTCTTAAACACAGCTTCTTGTTTGATCCGTATCCTCAGAGACAGACAGAGATCAGGCTTCTCAGTTTTTTTTGTACATTGTAAGCAGCTGTATGACATGCATGAGGAGCGTCCAAGGTTTGGAGTCTGGGGATCCACTCACATGGATCTGCCAGTTAAAGCTGTTATGAGAAGCTTTTTTTTTTTTACCCCGTTCAACGAAGGTTTCTGTCTCTGTTACATTAAATCAACACATTTTCTGGGTATAGCCAGCACTTTCACAATCATCAGAAAAGAGAGAAATTATCTATCTTAAAGAGATCAGTTTGTATTCTTGGATAAAAGACAAGGTAGATGATCAAAGATAGAAGGAATTTACTTCAATTACTCTTGTGATTAGGTTGTTTTGACATTGTTGTATTATGAGGTATTTAAAGGGATCCTCCACGGTTTTTATGTTTGGCCGGAAGTCTTTAAAATGTACTTGTTAGAAGATGTATTCCTAAAAAACACATTATTATGTACAATGTGCATTTCATCGGGGACTACCTTACAGTTTTAGAGCCTGTGTTCCTCGTTCTTGAAATCTCATGATTGATGATGTCACACGGCCTCAATGCCTGGAAACAGCCCATTGTTTTCTATTGGAGTGAAGCATTCAGCCTGATTTTTAGATCATTTAGCAGCTTTTTTGGTCAAAATGCCAACTTGTGCTTCTTTTGGTTGCTTTAAATAATCAGGAAAAGTTAAAGATGCCGATATAAACCTGTTTTGTTCACCAAACGAGGATAAAAACAGTTGTGACTGGAAAAATGGGGCGACAGTTCCAACTCTACGGTTTTCTCGTAGACAATGAAGCAGAGATGAAGAGCTCTCCTAACGGGCCTTTACTCTCCCTTAAACAGTGCGTGGCTGACGCTCTGATGGCTGAAGTTAGCGAGTTATTACGGACTGTTGAAGACACACAAACCCTGAGGATAGAAGTCATTTTTGGGTGGGATTCCTTCAACAGTTTGTGATTTACTAATAAATATTGTGCATAATAATGCATTTCGTTTGACATAGATCTCCTAGTGAGTACATTTTAGGCCAAACTTGTGGAAATAGTGGAGGATTCCTTTAAATCAATTATTATCAGTGCTGTTGTCAACACTAACATACAGTAATGTTAATTTATGATCACTTTTGTTGTCTACCCTTTTCCAGGCTCCAGCATTTACAACTTTAATCTGATTAACCTACAATTACACACATGATCATTTTCATTCTGTCTTGTTTTTGACATGTTTTCTTTATTTGTTCATTGGATCCCTATTAGCTTCCACTGTGGTGGTTGCTAATCTTCCATAAAATAAATAAATAAATAAAAATCAAGATACTAGTACATGTAAGGACAGAAAAAAAATAAAGACAGTTAAAATACAGAAACATTACATAAAAAGGTACATCAAGACACATTTTTAGTACACCAACAAATACATAAAAAAACAAATACATGATATATACATTAAAATCATATTTTTACAAATTCTAATGCATTTTTAAATATGTGTGAAGTTGACATGTCTTTCAGGTCCCTGGGAAATTTGTTTAGCCCTTTAGTCTGCTAAAGGTTAGTTAGAAAACTAATTACACATCATCTTTTAGGTGTTTTTGATGGTCTGGTGGCATGAGACCAATATTTTCACAACCTGAAAGCATATTTTAAGGCCAATTAGGTGATTGAAGTTCTCAGCATCATCAATGTGTCACATTTGCTTCCACCCCTGTTGTGTAGGACTCCCTTCGTCTAAAGGAGGAGCGTATTGAGGAGCTGGAGGAGGCGCTGAGGGAAAGTGTTCAGATCACAGCGGAGAGGGAGGTGGTGCTTGTGCAGGAGGAACAGGCACGCACACACTCTGAGAGACAGGTACAGTCTATCCCTGGAGCTGATCAGACTCACTCACCTGTGGGTGTGTTTCTATGCATGAAAGAGAATCATTTACTCCAATGAGCCAAACTCAACCCCGTGCTTTACACGGTCTTTAAGTCTCCATGTCCTTTACTTTACATGTGGACACATGTGGTAAAGATGTGCAAATGTTTTTAGAGTAACATTTGAAACTCATCCTGACATATTCAAACATTACTGTACTAACAGCAGCAGGAACAGTCAGCACTCATTGGTCCACATCAGCTGAGCTCATTCAGGTGTGCGTGTGTGTATTTGCCCAGTCATTCTTTATTTAGAGGGGATGCAAATATGTCTCCATTTAAAGAAAAGGGGCTGGTAAACATAAACAGGTTTACTTTTGTCATAACGGAGCTCAAGTTGACTATTCTAATTTGTATCTCTAACTAAAGTATAAATAATTTAGCCTTAACGGAAATTATGCTTTGTTGAGGGTGATACATTTTCCATAATGAACATAATGTAAATGGCTATTTTTTAATTCACATTTTAGTCATTCAAGTTTTTCCAACGACAGATAAACAAGGTGTGTCTGGTTGTGTGTTTGTCTTCGTATGGCGGATGTTATTAATTAATTATTAATTCTGGAGCAGCCGCAGAAACGGTTGAAGACAGTGGTTCCCAACCTTTTTGGGATCGTGACCCCATTTTAATATCAAGAATTTCTAGCGACCCAAAATACCTTTTTTTTTCTTTTGATTTGATTTGTTGTACTGTATTACAAATACAGAGTAGCCAGGATTAGTGATAAGGTAAGATCGCATTTTGTTTTACTTTAAAAAAAAAAAAGAATAATAATTAAAAGAGTTTTTAAAAAAAAAAAAAGGAATTTCAGGTGACCCCATTTAAACTCCAAGTGACTCCACAGGTTTAGGAACTAAAGGATTTGGTTTCTTTCCCACCTGTAAAATAATATGTTGGAGTATTGAGATGTTAGTAACTCTTTATTTCTGATCCATTACTCTAATTTCAAGCAGATTGGGGCCTTAAGTTAAATATTAATGCTGGGGTAGGTAATTTTCTCCAGATACCCTTTTTAAGTTCTTGGCTGAAATTGGAAAAAAAAGGCGGAGTCGCCGGTGAAGCTCCATTCATAATCATGCTAGCTTTCGAAAATCACCAACCCTACCTTTAACCTCATATCCCCAAAGGATATAGATCCGGATCAATAATACTGATTCTGGATCAAGTTTGAAAAAATTGAGTTATCCCAATTCAATTTCTCAGTGGCGAAATTTGAAAAATTCTTACCTTGGTTCATAATTGACTGATATTTATTAAATTTGACAGGTTGGTTCATCCCCAACGTGTTTTATCAGGATCAGATCCAGATGAAACTACAGATTAAAAAATAAATAAATAATAGGGTGCCAATGCATTTGGACCTATCGTATCATTATTACAGTAGTGGATTTACTTTAAAGTGTAAATGATCATGGTACTATGATCAGAATCACTGAGAAGCAGTAGATAACGGCCAATATTTACAAAGAGGATATTTGGTGCTTGGCGGAGGTTTGCGCTCTCCGAGTACATCTTGTATTTTATTAATCCTTTTGTTCCACGTTTAAAATCCAGTATAATTTATGTAAAAGTGTGTTAACTTCTTTGTCACTTGTGTGTGGCTAAACCAATGGTTGCTTTTTGGTCCTGAGATCGTTGTGGTGCTCGAATCCTTCAGGAAGGTCAGAGGGAGCAGAGAGTTACTGTCCTCCTCCAACGTCAACAACACTAACTAAAGCTTTCATCACAAACACACACCTACATGTGTGGACATTGACATCCGAAGCCGGACATTAAAACAGAGGACGGCCAACTTCTTACACTCATTCGTGTTTCCCAGACACACACACACACACACACACACCAGTTTGACAGACAGAGGAGCTGCAGGCCCAGCATTAGGCAGGAGCCACACGGACGTCACTTTGGTTTTTCAACTCGCCGCAGGTGTCTGAATCCACAAGTAAAAATTGTAAATAAATATTTTTGTGCTGCTTTTTTGGGAGTGGGTAACTGTAATTATCCTTTCACATAATGATTTATAAAATGATGACAGGGGTACACAGTTTTCCTTCCATAATGAGGCCAGTATGTTCAAAGACGAGCCTGTTTTAGTTGGCAGACACAATCACAACGTTTCTATACAGACACACGCACGCACACACATAGAATACAGCACAGTCATTGGGTGCGACCGAGTCCTGACAATGTGTGTGCGTGGACGTCGTACACTAGCATCCTTGCATGTGGATCGACTGGCAAAGGCTTTTGACCAACGCTGCACAAAAAAAAAAAAAAAAGACAAATCTTTTCGTCTGGAAATGAGTCACAACTGTTTGTGTGAGCACGTACAAAAAGGTGTGCGTGTGTGTGTTGGGAGAGCAGAGGAAGGAGTACACACACTCCCTCTGTCTCCTTCAACACCCAACTGAAACAGACGAGCTCTTGTCTCTCACTTTTTATTGACCAGAGCAGTTTAATGTTTGAACTTGGTGCTCCTTCTTTTATTCTTCCGCCTCCTTTTATCCCAAACGCACTCTCCAGAAAACAGAGCTGGAATCTTCCTCTTCACACAATCCTTATGTCCTTCATTGCCTTCTTTCCAGCCGGCTCTTGTCACTCCTCTCCCCGTGCCTGCATCCCTGCATCCTTTTATTCACCAGACTGGCAAAAAGCCTCTCCTGTCATCTCTTCTTCCCTCCTCTCCTCTTTCAAACGCTTCCTGTGTTCCTGGCTACACACGTCCTGCAACTTTCTTCATTTCTTTTCACTGTCATCCCTCCCTTTCTGAATAAATCTTAATAATTTCGTCGCTCCTCTGTTTGCTTCCACTTTCCTTCTCTCAGCTTGGATCTGGCCTTGTTTTCTTGTTCCTGTCTTCCTCCTAAAGTCCCTTTCCGCCTTTTTCCCTTCATCCTGTCTCCTCTTCCCTCGTCGTTTTCACCATCCTTTCTCACATTTCTCTCTCTTTCTCTGTTATTTCGTATGCAGCTCTGTCACATTCCAATGCATGAGTTCACCACAACTGGATTTAGGTGGTCAAAGGTAACAAACTGTCATCATCACACAAGCCTCTGTGTGTGTATGTGTGTGTGTCTGCATTCATTTCATCTGGCTTCTTTCTTTTCAGTTCCTCACATCGTTTTTATGTCAATAAACAGCCAAAGGGGAAGTCAACTCTTTAAACCTGATATTTTAGAGCTTTAGCAGTAAACTCCATAACTGTTTGTAGACAATCTTTCACCACTCAGAGATGCTGAAATGTGGAATATAAATCATATGATGTTGGAAGGTCACAGTAAAAAGAAATTTAAAAAACTAGATGGTCAAATTAGATTTTTCCTTAAAAAACATAAAATACTATACTACTTTTGTGCTATAGGGATAGACTTTATTGTCTGTCCTGAAGCAGTGACAGAATTGTTTATTTTTTTTGACACGGACACAACAGAAACACATTCAGAAGATGTAAATATGGTTTAAATGTTGTGAGTGTTTTTGGTAACACTTTACTCTAAGTTTTATACAAAAGGCTGACATTACACTGTCATTATTATGACATGACACTTATCATTGGCATGAGTAAGGTGTCATGAAGGTTGTCATTAAGTAAGTAAGTAAAAGTTTATTTATATAGCATCTCTCAAGAGCAGAAACGTCACAAAGTGCTTCACAATCAGAGTGTCCTTTGTTACCCTAACCCTAACCTTAACCCTAACCCCACTAGATCCCTCCACCTAACCCAAAAAATGCAAACATAGCTCCAAAGGTGTCATGATTTAGTGAACAACACTTAATGGCAGCCTTCATGACACCTTATTCATGCTAATGGCAGCATAATGTCAGCGTTATGTATAAAACTTCAAGTAAAGTGTTACCTTTTTTCTTTGGGCTATATAACTTTTGAACTTGTTCAGTTAAGGAATATATAATGACATCAAACCTGAGTTGATTTTGATATTGTTGTTTTTTCAGACAACTACTGGTCCTTGTTAGAATGAAGGATGCTGTTATGAACACAGGATGTAGAGCGGATATGACTAAAAACATGATGAACAGCTCTGTAGAAAAAACAGTGTTTGGATGAATAAAATCATTATAAAGAGAATTAATCTGTAACCGGAGATGTGTGAGTTTCCCTGAGCCTTCATTAAGTTCCTGTCATTCATCCATTCATTCCAAGTTTTCACCTCAGTGATTCCCAGAACTTTGGTAAAAGAATCCTGAGTTTGGATTTGGTTTTTCTTTTGCTGATGCATGCACTCGTTTTATATACAGATTACAGAGGTAGGTGTTATCTAACTAAAACAAGAGAGACAAATATGAGTTCTGCCATGTGTGGTGTTGAACATCTTGTTCATAGGAACTACACACGCTGCTCACACACATAATCTGACACGGTGATACATTACACAGCCTGGGAGAGAAAGGTATACAGATTAAATATCTGTCAGAGACGAGGGAGAAATAGAGAAACAACAGAGAGACAAACGAAAACACAGAGACGGAAAATGACACGCTTGTGTCCTGCAACGGAGTGTTTTGTGTGAAAACAGTGAAATAGCTTTAAGATATGAAGCCGCACGCACTCCTGGACACACACAGAAATAATCAACCCACTCAGAAACTTAAAGATAAAGAGCAGTGAGGTTAAATCTGATCATAAGATAAAGAAAAAAGAAGAAACAAGGAGTTTAATTGTATTTGTCAATGCTCGTTGCAGGTAGAGGATCTGCTGGCTGCCATGGCGAAGGTGAAACAGGAGCTAGACGTGATGAAAGCCAAGTTGTCATCAACTCAAGTCTCACTGGCTGAGAAGGAAGGTCACTTGACCGCTCTGAGGGCCGAGAGGAGGAAGCATCTTGAAGAAGTCCTGGAGATGAAGTAAGTGTGTCAAACTGTAACAGTATATGAAGAGTATACACAGGACATTTACTGTAGGAGGTCATTAGGACAATGATGGTGTACCAATCACAGTGACAGGTAGGGAAATCTATCAACAATGAAGTTAACAGATAAGTGAGAGTAGAAACTGGTTTGAGGAGAACATGGAAAGATGTCACCTGATGAGTAGACAGTAGAAACAAGAGAGGATGCATGTGTTGGAATGAAGCCTAGACAAATTTTCAAGGTGTAGAGTGGTTAAAGCTGGACGACTTTAATGACCTGAACTCAATAATCCAAAGATTCTAAAAAGGCAGGAAGATGGATGAATTACCTTCGTCATGAAGGTAATATTTTCACTGGCGTTTATTCATTTGTTTGTTTTTCTGTTTGCAGGATTACATTAAAAGTACATAATGAATTTTGACAAGACTTTAACCAGACCTCAGGCCAGTGTTTTTTAACCTTGGGGTCGCCTGAAATGTCTAGTAATTGTTGAAGAAAAACTAATTGCAGGAGAACAATTGTCTCTGGGGTCGCAAGAAATTTGCGTCATAAAAATGGGGTCACGACCCAAGAAGATTTTGGAAGCCACTGCCTTAGGCCGTGGAAGATGTTGTTAAGTTTTGGAAAGGATACGGGTCAATATAGATTCTAGATCAGTTACAAAAATCAAAAAATCCCTGTCGCTCATGATTGGCCGAACTTCCAAAATTCATATCCTGGTTCATAATCGATCGATCTTCATAAAATTTGACTGTTATGTTGATTTGGTTATTCAGTTACCCCACTGAGTTTTTCCCTGATTGGTAGAGTGATTTTTCTAAAGAAAATGGGAACGACAACACATTTTGAGCTAATGTATTGTTATTAATGGGGATATAAAATTCCTCCAAGCCTTTACAGTGTAAATGATCATAGTACCATGATCTGGATCGCTGATCAGATAAATGACAATATCTGGAAAATATTTGGCAATTTGTGGAGGATTGCATTTTCTGACTGATCTTGTTTTGAAATGAGTCTAAAGGTCACAAGAGAGAGAAATCTACTGGTCAAACTGACATGACCTTCACCTATCACCTCATTATCACTGTCTGTTTTTTATCTATGCTTTTCATCTGCACTTTCAAGATATAGAATTAGGAAGAGCATCAACACAGTTATTATGTGAAGTAATGTAACTCAAATTGGTTTGGGCTTTTTTTTTTTCTTCTTTGACTGTACAACTTGGTCCAATTTAATGGAACAATGATTTGGGATAAACAAGAAGCCAAAAGTAATGTCAGTGTATGAATGTTCTGCCTGTTTAAATGTGCTTTTATTGGGGCATCATGGGAAATAAAGGCATGCTCTGTGATTTTGTTTTCCTCCCGGTTTTAAAGCATTTATTTTGTGTTCTGCATGGGTGTTCGTGTTCATGTGTGCCCAGGTGCGCAGAGTCACTGAGCATTTTATCGGTGCAGTTACGACCCGTTTGATTATTACAGTCATCAGTGCTTTAGAATGTGGAGCCTTGTTTCGTACTTAAAGCATGGATTTATCGATGCTTAGACGTTTGTTTGAAAAGAGTACATGGGATCAGGCTTAGTGCTGGAGGTCACACATACTGTATAAACACAAACACAGGCTGCATAAACACACAAAAAAGCCAGACATGTACAGATTTAAGTGCCCCAGTGGGCAATTGAGTTTTGGTGTGCTTTCATTTTATTTGTTCAGTGTATACATTACTGTACATTAGTTAACATTTGTTTTAAAAGCGAATTAATTTGGCTAAATCATTGTAAAGACAATGTTTTGAAAGAATCGTCTTTAGTTTTTCTAGAATAGAATAGAATAGGCCTTTATTGATCCCCACAGGGGAAATTTACGTAAGAACAAAAATAAATACTAACATAGAATAATAGTGCAAATATACGACTGGGACAGACATACATGAATAAATAAATTTAAATAAAATGTAAAACAAAAACAAAATGACAGCGGCATGAAAACACACTTTAATGTGCAAATGACAATGACTAGGCTTTGTATGTCAAGGTATTTTAATATATTTTGTGGTTATGTAGAACTATTGTGTTTTAACGGAAGGTGCAGGTAGAATTTTAGTTTTAAAAGTAGGCAAAAAAACCAATCTGGGCTGAGAAGATTCTCCCATTCTAGCCATCACCAGTTCAAAATTCAATATTTGTACGTCAGTTTTCTGTTTTTGAATCTGTCAGGGGACATTACACATAATTTAGATATATTACTCTGCCTTTGGACATAGGACTGTTCTCCACCTCCGCTTCTTTAGACTTTAATATTGAGATAATTCAGCTACCTGCTTACTGTCCTGCTGTGAGTAATCTATATGAAGTCATGTCTCATGCTATTCAGTAGACATTAGGGTTCGGTAATGTAAAGCACAACATGTTTAAGGTGACTGTGCAGTCTAGTGTGTGCATACATCTTGATGTAATGCACATGAAACTGTCTGTGCACAAGCTGCCAGCTGTATTTCCTGTCATTTGCTGCCCATAGTCTTACATCCCTGTAAGGTTTAATGTTGCTGAAGGATGTGATGTATGAGTCAGCATGACTCACGTTAACTCCCCTGCAGAACAAAATACCAAATAGAGCTCCTAAAGCCCATATATACTTCACAGTCATCTTGCTTTTTAACCTCATCCTTTTTCTTCTCTTTACTCCACACACACTGTCTTCCATACTGCATGGGGACACCCACTAAAATATTGCACTCACATTTTAGTTTCTACAATGATAGCGACTCTAACTACTAATGCTAACCTCATTCTTCCTCAGTGTTAGCTTCTAGATAGCTAATGGCTTGTTTAGCATTCAAAGCAAGTGAATAAATGTTTTCACTTTAACTTTCAAAACGCAGCACTTTATTTATCCTACGTTATGCACTTGTTTTATTTTGTCACGGCAAATTTGCGGTTGACCTCATTTGGAGACATGATTTATTGCTCTGGTTGAATGATGGAGTCCAGGCGAGGCATTGATGATTTTGTAAAAAAGATTTATTATAAAATTAAAGAAAAAAGGAGTAAAAAAGAAGCTTCCATCCTGAAAGAATGAAAGGCAAAAGGCTCGTGGCAGAGCAAAAAGGCAAGACCCACTCTAACTAACAGTTTCACAGCTTAAGCTTTTATACAGATAACAGAAAAAGTTCCACCCCGAGGTGAGGAGAAGGAGGGAGTCAGATGCCCAACAGTGGAAACATTTGAGGATGATGAAGACGTGTATATTATGAGGAAGATTGGGCCCCACTCTTATCTATCCTTGATAGTGTGTGTGTGCGTGCATATCTGCACGTGAGTTTGAGTTTTGGCCTTCAGCAGAGACTCTGTGTTGCACTGAGTACAATACGATCTGTACACATGAACACACATTTGACGATATTATGATGAATATAAAAATTGCCATAACAATTTTCATTACGTTTCACAGGAAATCATCGTGTTCCTCATAAATGTTCCACAAATCTCATAAAACATATCACATGTTTGCACTTTGTACAATTTAACCATTATTTTAATAATTTTTGAAAATCCACTTTGCGTTTTAAAAAAAAAAAAAAAACACATCTTATCACAACCCATATACCAAATCTGTGACACCTAAAAACACAGTGTTTCAGTGAAAATAAACATATAAAGACTTATAAAGTGCAGCAGTATGTAACTCTACTCAGGCACTGACTACAGTACATACAGTATATCTGTATTTATCTGTGTGGGTTTAAAGCCTGGCAAGTAAATGAGATTTTAGTCCGGAGCTCATTTGTGACGAGAGCTCTAGAACAGGCCTGAGGGCACCTCACATGGTCCATGGGGTCTACCTGGTGCCCCATGTTGGTGACCGCTGCGATAGATGATAATTAGACCAAGATAGATGCAATATAATGCAATGACATTTATTTTTTTATTTTTAATGGGAAAATGACCAAACAAATTTGCAATTAGAAAAATAACTATTGTTTTATTGGACATTCTTTTATACTTACTAGTCTGGGTATGACCTGTTCAACTCAATAGAAATATGAAAAAAATGAATTCAAACCATAACAATCTGGTGCGTAGTAAACCGTGTGGATAATTATTATTTTTTATCTGAGGGTTATGTGAGAGTTATAGAATATCCACTGGATAATTAATCTGTTTACTTGTAAGTTAATCAAGGTGCCCCTTAGTGTTCGGGGGACTTTCACACCTACCCAAATCAAGCAGACTTAGTATGTGATGGAGAAAACTGTGTTCAAAGTGACCAACAGTGAGAGTTCACGGCCTGTAAAAGAGGCCTAAGGCGGAGGGAAACAAAACTCTGAGCAGGTTAAGGAAACGAGTGTGGAGTGGTCAAATCAAAGACAAAAAGCAAGAGTAAAAGAGGTCAGGGCAAGATTTATAAATCTCATTTCTGGGGGGGGGTTGTAGTATCAGGATAATAAAATGAAAGAAAAAGAAGTGGAGATGTTTCTTTTGGCAGTTTAGGAAGCTGGGGGAGCAATGAGGGGAAAGACAGCTGTCCAACAACAACTTCCTCAGGCCAAAAGCAATACATGATATCCAGGAGAAATTATGATACGGTGTTCTCTGTCTCCCTCACTTCTTCCGTTCATGCATCAATCTTTTAGATAGCAGTATAAAAAGGATTTATATCCACTTGTAAAACATCCTCCTAACTTAAATACATACAGTATGCAGAATGTACAATGTTTTCACTAATTTATTGGTCTGGAATTATGTGCTGAGCAGAATTAATCTGTTTTATATAAGGTTTTTATTGGATGTTAACATATTTCATTGAGATGTATCACAAAGTCTCACACGCAGCTCCGAACCCTGTCAGAGAAATCAGGGCTGAAATGCACTTGACATTGAAACCAATCAGTCAGCTTTGGTGTAACACATTCATTAGTTCTGGACAAGAGTTGAGTTACTCACTGGTTGTGTGGGATGTTGGAATGTTCATTCCAGTCGAAATATTGATGCTGTCAGTTTGTATTTAGAATTATTTTTGGATATTTCCATGCTCCCACACATTCATGCTATGTACTTGAAATGAAACATGGCACATTTTTTAAGCAGGAACACACATAACTACATGTTTTTAAAAAGTTGCTGCGCTGTCGTCAGCCTTTTGCTGCAAGACTTCTCTGATAGGTCAAGGTGAATGCTATAAATTGTGTTTATACCTCCCCAGCTGCTCTGCTCAGTTTTATCTCTTTCCTCCCATTTTCTTGCCAGCATACATCTGCATACATCTCTTCTGTCACCCCCATTCTTCCATGTCTGTCATTCCGCCCTCAGGCTGTCATTCGTGCCTTTCTTCAGTCATTTTTCGATTTCATTGTCTTTCCTGTCCTCAATGTCTTTTGGCCCCTTTTTGCATATTTTTCTTTCACGTCTTACTCCTCCAGCACTTGTCTGGGAATGTCATTACGCCCTATAGGATGTCTACAAGTTGTATTCTTTAATGTCTTCCTGTCTGAGTCTTTGCTGTTGTCATCACACTGGGCTCTATGCTTCCATGTGGGTAAGTCAAAAAAGCTGCGCAGCTGCGCTGTTTTTGGCTGCGCGCTATTCACCCCCGGTACTTGAGTCACTGCGCGCCTCCATCCCAGTTACGCACTCTGGGTGGAGCGGCCCTGAAATATGGGTGTTCACATTCAAATCTGTCCTTACACATATTCTCCCGTCAGCTTAAGTTATTTTTCTCTTACGCACTTCTGAACCTGGAGTAAGTGCAGCGCCCCGAGAAGGTGAAACATTATATTGCATAAGAAGGATGGACTTAGTTACAATTTAAGCCACACGCACTCATTGCAGAAGAGACTCCCAGAAAGAATATATCCAAACTAACACTGTCACGCTGTCACGGGGGTGGGTGAGCGCGTCAGCTGCTGCAGCTCGGTAAATGAAACTCTGACAGACGTCAGACTGATTAAACTATTTTAACACTGTGTATAAAGCCAGAGTTTCATCCACTACGAGAGTAAATAACAAGTGAAACATTGATGATAGATGATGATGATGACAACTAATGCACACTGATCATTTCTGAATGTAAAAAGTAAAAAAAAAAATCAGGCCTTCCACAGAAACAAGCATTAATCTGGCGTTAATATGTGGGTAAAATGAGAGATTTTAACTGTGGCTCAGACAGAAAAATGTGTCCGATCTTCACCCTGCCGTAATCTGATCAAATCAACCTGTTACATTGTTTATCAAATAAAGGCATTTCAAATTAAAAGTGTACTTATATCATTTTCACGGATTTCAATGACATTTACAAGAGTTAGGAAAACTCCATGTTCTGTGATTTCTAGACCGCGCAAAAATAATGACATCATGGTCCAGTCCGTCGCCTATGCTTCAGACCGCCTTCATTCACAGACTATGCGCTTTTGGTTGATTTGTGCGTGGTGGGCGTGTCAGGAACCTGGGCCGGAGAATACGCGCAGGAGAAAGTCGCGTAAAAAAGCGCTTAAGTCCAGACGGAGAATAGGGCCCACTGAGAATAAGCAATGATGCGTTTGACTGTTTTCTCTACCTTGGTCTTATCTTTGTCTGGGACTGGTCAGACTTGAGATTTTACATAGAGACCAGCACTGATCTGCTATTCTTGATCTTCATTAATGTGATAATAATGAGAAGCACTTTGAACTGTTCCTGATAATTTAATGATTGTAATTTGGAAATCTTTTCCTGTGCCTTATGTGTCAGACACCTGCAAAAACTTGAATATCAGTCCACCTTTTTTCTCATCAGAAATACCACTGAACACTTACTTTTGGCCTTATTCAGCTTACAAGTAAACATCTTATTTTCAGATATTTTGAATAATCAGTGGCTTTTAAATACACAGAAGGATTTATTTGCAAGAATTTAGTTGAACAAATATGTCAAGATTTGAAAAAAGTTTTGGTGTCGGTACTTTCTGGGCTTGTATAGTGTGTTCTTGAGCACAACAATATGTGTGGGTTGCGGTCTCAACTTTTTGATAAATCTATACTATAATGAAAGAAAGGTCTGTATGTGTGTGTGCGTGTGTGTTGAACGAATATCTCCCCTACACTGTTCGACCTTTGTCAACGGCTTCCAAATACCCCAAGTTTGTGCATCCATTATTTTGGAGTAATTTGGTCATTTCCAAATGTGTATTTAAATTTTATTTCACCTGTGTGTGAGGGGGTGCTAGCGCACCTATATCTATTTCACTACACAGCTCCTCACAGTGGTGAGCTGGAGTCATGTGTTTGGCCATCACTGCGCACACAGCCAAGCAGACACGGACTGCAAACACACGAGTGAGAGAGAGGACGATAGTTTAGACCGGAGAGGGTGGAGGGGTGTCTGAGCAGCTGCGCTCACACTGATATACCATCAAAGCTCTCAAGTCTCACTTATTGGGCCTGATGTGAGTCACTGATGTGCCTGCATGTGCGTGGCTGAAGCACGTATGTGAGCCATGGAGTTGAGAGTCACACACACACATACAGTATCTCAAAACACGATAATCACCACACATAAGGTATTTATACTAAAAATACACTAAATGAGTAAAATAAAACAAAAAACTAAACAATATTTATACAAAAAGTACACAAAACGACAACAGAAATGCACAAACGTATATAAAAAGGCTCCTAAAACACACAAAATGACATACATTACAGAAAAATACATCAAACAACAACAAAAATATGAAAATTAATCAAAATACACAAAACTAAATATTTATACAAAAAATACACAAAATGACAACAGAAATGCACAAAACTCCAGAATCACGCTACAATGGCAATAAAAAAACAATAATTGTACAAAAAATGCACAAAAAGACAACTGAAAGATACAAAAATGCACATAATGACTCCAAAAAAACATACATTACAGAAAAATATGCCAAACGAAAAAATTGAGTAAAGAAAACAACAAACACTTATTATGCGCATGTCCCATAGAATTAAATCAGGGAAATCGCACACGCTATTTTACTTTGCACCCACAAATATACCCCTTTATAACAATGTTGAGTATGTACACTTCTTTGTACATCCAACCTTCAAACATATACTCATTTGGCCATAATTAACAACTCTACTTACATCTCCACTATATGAATACAGTACAGACTTCTGATGGGCACTGTACTAGTAGGTTTAAAAGATGATTCGAAAAAAAATAATTGCAAATGTTAAATAACTTGAGAACTGTTTCTAGACACGCCCTTTTCGGCCACAGTTGCCTAAGGACTCATAGGTTGGTTGCTGAACCTGAACTGGCTGTAGCAGTAAACGGGTATAAAAGTGATTGGGTTGTTAATTCTTTCTCAGTCTTAATTAACTCAATACTCCTCCACAGTGAACTTTTCCTGCATGAAGTAAGCTCTTGTAAGCATACAGTGACATGCATGTTTTTGCCCAGAAAAAAATTGCCCACACAGAGACAACTTGGCTCAAAATCCAACCTGTCCATAACCTTAGATATAATTTAAGACTTTTTGATCCCCGTGAGTTCCATAAGGCAGGTTAGCTCAAGACATCTGTTGTAGACTTTCAGTTTTTGGACTCCCACAAAGAGAGTAAAGCACACACACACACACACACACTCACACATACACACAAACAGCAAACATTGCACGATTGCTAAGAAGCTTTCTTCCGTAAAGAAAGCGTGGAGAATTGAAACGCGTACTGAAATCCACACACATGCATAAGAATACATCCTCCCACACAACTACATGTACATGGGCTTATGGCAGCACACCAACAACACAGTCAAGAGCTTTGATCCGCTCAGACAGCAATGAGATTAATCCAGTGTGTCTCAGCAAGTCTGTCTGTCTGTGTGTGTGTGTGTGTGTGTGTGTGTGTGTGTGTGTGTGTGTGTGTGTGTGTGTGTGTGCGTGTGCGTGTGTGTGTGTGCGTGCGTGCGCGTGCGTGCGTGCGTGTGTGTGTGCGTGTGTGTGTTTGTGACAGACATGTTAGAAGCTTAGCGTGACAAACACTGGCATGCTGTTTTGACACTTAGCCTTAGAAGCCAAAATCAGGATCCCTCACTATACTCAGTTACATCTCCCAGTTCTCCTTCTGCTCTCTGTGTTTGACTTTCTCCCCTTTGGTCTTATAGTCTTGGTTCCTCTGTCCAACTTAGAGTAATTTAGCTTCCGTTTTTATAAACTGAGTGAGGATTTTTGAATTTTCCCTGAAAGTCTTGTAGGCCATACTAACTGGTAATATTTGGTTTAGAATACAACAAATAAGAGACAGCGCTGATTCCTCTGTTATCACTTTACTTGAAGTTTTATACATAAGGCTGACATTACGCTGTCATTATCTGTCATTAGCATGAATAAGGTGTCCTATATGCTGTCATTAAGTGTTTGTTAAATTATGACTCCTTTCCCTAAATTATGACACCGTTGGAGCTATGTTGGCCTTTTTTGGGTTAGGTAGAGGGATCTAGTGGGGTTAGGTAGGATTAGGGGTTAGGGTTAGTTAACGAAGGGTTAACGAACCTTATTCATACTAATGACAGGTGTCATTCATTGATAATGACGGCATAATGTCAGCCTTTATGTATGAAACTTCAAGTAAAGCGTTACCATTCCATTTTAAATGTACATAATGCACTTGCACGCATCAAGACTATCCGTTCATGCTCAGTCTGCTCCTCATTTTCAAGGTCATGTGACCTTATACTACTATACCCAAAAGGCAGTGGTCACCTTGGACAAGTTACTGGTCCACAGTGAGGGTAACTATTAAGTCTCTGAAGTGCTCCATATGATTAGGTAGAGAGTGTATAAATGGAGGAAATCCTACGTTTTGTGTTGAAAGCCGAAGTTCATGGTCACAGATTGTCAGCAGGTGTCTCAGTAGCTGGCTGTAAAAAATGGATTTGCTGTAATGACCCCCCTGTAAAGACAAAGACAGAGCTGCACATTTAGTCATACTTTTCAGTGCAGGCTTGCGTGTAAGTGTGTGCGTGTGTGTGTGTGGTCTTGCAAACAGAGCAAACACCCGCTGACTATGGATAATGCATTTTTACACCTTTCTTATTAGTCACAGTGCGGGCTGTGAAATGTGTGTGTGTGCACGACTGAGCGACGGACGGGGGGAAAAAATAGGGTGAAGAAGCGAGGGAAGGATTTTTCAGAAGAAAAAAAAAAGAAGAAGCAGGGAATGTGTCAAGAACAGATCCTCATTCTGTCATGCAGTAGTCCCACCTGCCCTCCTCTCCCCTCCCGACTCACTTCCTTTGTCTTTCTACCTCCTTTCTCTGCTTTCACGTCTCTTTGATTTGTTTTCCCTCCAAATCCTCCAGTTATATTATTCCCCTCCCTGTCAAAGCTGTTTCTCTCTCTCTCTTACACTCTGTGTGTGTGTGTGTGTGTGTGTGTGTGTGTGTGTGTGTGTGTGTGTGTGTGTGTGTGTGTGCGTGTGCGTGTGTGTGTGTGTGTGTGTGTGTGTGTGTGTGTATGCCTTCTCCTCGTCGTTTTTTCTTAAGCCTCTCTGATGTACAACAGCTCCTTGAGGGGAGCTTTTCTTTCCCTTAAAAACACCAACACACACACACACACACACACGGACGCGCACACACACACACACGCATTGCCATGCACCAGCTTTAACCTATTTCCCCAACACTTCTCTCTGATGGTCTCTCGACCCGTCCTCCCTCTGCGTACTAAATCATTCATGTCCAAGTGTCTATGACCCACTTTCATCATAATTTAAGACACAGAGAAACAGCTCTTAAAGAGATCCATGCAAAAATGTGCTGTAACACGTCTTTAATTCCAACAGCTTTTGCTGCAAATCAGCTTTAAAAAGATTCACATCAACAAAGATATTTTGATTTTTGGCTTTGGTTTTAAGACTTTTAAACAGCTTCTCTACTTGATTTGTTGTTTATCTTTGTATCACTGTCATTTTGTCCAATAACTTATAGATCAGTGAAGCCTTTTTTTGCTGGAGACAGTCACAGTAAATACTTTACTGCCGACCAAAGCTTTAATGGCTGCCTTTACTTTGATCCTACACACATGGCTGCACAGCAGTAAGTCATGTTTCATGAAACCTGCACTGATGTGTCCAGTTATTCCAGTGTTTTTTTTTGTTTTTTGTTTTTTTTTTTACTGCTCGGGCTCTAAACCAAAGTTGGAGTGTTTGGAAGTCAGTGTGGGAGGGTATATGAAAGGTTTGGATTTAGAAATTTAAAGGTAGAGTTAACTCAATGTCATGCATAAATTTTGTTGTGTATAATTAGTGTGCATTGGAAGAATCAAAGCCAGCTCGAAGCATAAGAAAGCCTTTCTGCCTGCTGTTTGTCAGCTGCAGGACAGAGGCCTTTAGGAAATTCAACCCTGTACGGATTGGAAAGAAAACTAATGAGAAAAAAAAGAACTGTTTACATGCTGGTGAGGTGTCACTGCCATGGTGAATCTGTCAACTTAAAATCTCTGGCAGATCACAGAACACATTCAACTGCTTTGAGGACACAGCACCCAAATATTGATTTAGGAAACAATTGAAGCTGGTGTTGAGAAGACTATAGACTTGCATTCAGAACTCCTGCCCCTCTTACAGTATTCTAGTTTACTCTTCAGCTGTGTTGCCCATAGGTTTACATCTGGACACTTCTGTTATTGACAACTTCTCTCATGTGATCTTGGCTTTTGGACTTAGATTGCTAGTCCCAAGAGCAATGTTCTTATTCAAACTAGAGCAGTAGTGTCAAACTCATCTCAGTGCAAGGGCCACATATGACCTGGTTTGAACTGAAGTTTTGTGAAGGAAAAAGCACAAATTCAAAATAGTGATGCCCCAGTTTGCACCTTACTGTTGTCAGTCACTTACAGTATCCTGAATGTTGAGCAATTGGTCAGAGTTCCTTGAATTTTAACTAGTTTTCTTAAGATTTGCAATGTAATTTGCCAGAACTCCATGGGAAACTTTGTGTGAATGGTCAGGGTTTTCGAAAATGTAATGTTACGGTAAACAATGCCTGTATGTTCAAGCCCCAATGTATTTTTTTGGATTTGAGATATCTACAACTGATATGGTGATTTACAAAGAGTTGTTATTTGGCTTTAATATTTACTTTTGGACAAAATCTTCTTGTGGGTGGGACTAGATGCCATGGATGGCCGAATTTGGCCTGCGGGCTTTGACTTTCACACGTGAACTTGACTTAAAATCTATTAATCCTAGGAGACAAAATAAATGACATTTTGCTGAACTAAACCAGGCCCATAGAGCCTCTAATTCCTCTTAAACTGCTGCTTAAATAAACAAATATGTGATTAAAATGTGTCCGGTTTGGTAAAACAATAGAGAAAAAGGAAATAAAAATATCAAACAAGGTAAAGGTACCAATTTTACAAACCAGGCAGAGTTTGATCTCTAAGTGTGATGTAATGTTTTTGGATCAGCTTATCTTCAAATCTCTTTTAAAGGTTGTCTTTTTTTCCTATACTAAACCATATGAAGTCAGACTTGGCAGGCGGGTCAAGTCTGACTGTGTTTGAAGAGTAAACTCTGTCATTCTACACGTACGTACGTAACGTATCCACAGCAGACTCAGTGTCACAAAAAACAATTGAGTTCTGCTTGGCTCAATCTGGAACAAAGAGCAGAGAAAGGGGATTATTTCTAAAATAGCTCCGTGTTTGTCTAAGACAAGGACTGGCCAATGTCACACACTGGACTAGGTCTACTACACACACACTCACACTCACACTTCATGAAGTGATACACTCCAACGGAAAAGACTGAAGCGTTGGGTCCCCATAGACAAAATGTGGACACACACATCATACACAGCTGAACATCATCTTCACAGATGTGTCACTCCAACACAGGATTTGCAATAAAACGCAGCAACATGTAAGTGATAAAGCAGCGCCCACGGGAAGCTGCTTTGGTGTGTGTGAGAGAGATATGCGAGGGATCTGAGGCGAGGCATTAGTGTTCCTGATAAAGTGAGGGGCCTTAAGTGGTTGGAGGAAGGAGAGCGCCCCAAATGTGGGTGTGTCTGTACGTGTGTGTCTGGGTTGGGGTCAGGTGGCTGGTGCGTTTGTGTATCTCTGCTTACTGTCTTCCTTGTCGCCACGTTGATGACATCACGGCACACGGCCGCCAAATGATGGAAAGAATGCTTCCATCTTTTTTACAAGCAGAGAGGGAGAAGAGGCGGACAGATAGAGTGGGAGTGACGAAGGACGAGAGGAGGAAGGGAACTAAAGAGTGGGTGAGAGACTCAGAGAATAGAGAATAGGTGAGACATGAGCTGAAAACTGGGGCGCAATTATAAAAGGGAGTGGAAACTTATGAATAACATATGAAATGTTCTTATATTTGACGGCTTGGCCACATACCCCATTACCACCTGTAGGAAATGCCTGTGGAGATTTTTCTTTCTACTATTTCATGTTAACACACAGGAAAGTCACTGTTACCCTGTGCATACGAACAGATGCTGTACAGTGGAAAAACACAGCCGGTGTGCTAAAGTTTTTTACCCTGGTTCCCGTTTTTCTAAGAAAATGTCACTGTTATTATCCCCGCCACAAAGCGGAAGGGGGATATAGGTTTGAGCTCCGTGCATCCGTCCGTCCGAGTTAAATAGGACAGCTTTTCTCAGAAACTGTTTAAGATAGAATAGCCAAATTTGGTGTGTGGCTTCAGGGTATCAATACCTTGATGGAATTCGAAAATGAGAAACGCGCAATTATTTCTTCCAGAGTTATTGTCCTTGTTCTGTTTTTCTTTACTATGTTCGAGGTATCTTCAAAGGAGACAGCTTTTCTTGGAAACCGTTTAAGATAGTAATTATATGTTCTTAGATTTAGGACATTTAGGAAAAGGTTGTGAGTTATAATGAGAACCAATCTGGCAGAGGATGTTGATGACTACGTCTTCTTGATTCTTCATCGAATACATTTCTTAAAATTAATTTAGTTTAATAAAATTATTGAAATAAGACACATCATGTCACTTGTAATAATAACCAGGATAACCAAACTAATAAACTAATAGCTGTTGAAATGTTGATGTATTGCAACATTCTTGTCGAATATAACCACTAAGGAGTTTTTTTTCATGAGCTTATAGTTTGAAAAATTACTTCCTAGACATTTTTTCAGCTACAGACACAAAACAATTAGATTTACTGTAACTCGCATGGCCGTTGATTCACAACCATTGTCGTACACATATGTTGAATCCTTGACATTTAATTAAATACTACTATAACTACAGATCACACAGCAACAATTGATCTTTGTCAGTTGTTCCTGAGCCCATTTTATCAACTTTGAGGAGGGTTTGTTTACAAAGCTTAATGTGTTCCTAATCTGACACCTATTGATTTCTCCTACATTTACAAATTGGGGATTCCCTGAATGTTGCTACAACTTGATTCCTATTGTGTACCTTCATCAACATCTTTAAGGGTTCAAATAAATAACGGTATATAAAAATATTCCTGCCCGGTGGGAAAGTTGAACTTTTGATATCTTTCATTAAAATAAATAAATAAATATATATATGTGGCTAAAATATTGAATGTAAAATTTAAAAATCCTACATTTTGCAGCATTAAATGTGTTTACAATGGAAAAAAATAGTTTTATCACAATAATGAAATTTTGTGTAATATAATGTTTTTTTTCTATTGGCTTTAATACACATTTGGATTTCAGATAGATTTGTGTATATATGCAGCTTTCTGTGGATGCAAAGAGATGCAGTATTGTTTTGTTTAGATCTGATTTATTTATTTTGATCATGTAAATGACAACTTAAGACTGTTTAAAATAAAATAAATTAACATCAAGAATTGATAACAAAACAGTATCCTGCATCTTCAAATTCCCATCTCACATCTTAGTTTACATGAATGAAAAGGAGTAAGAAGAAGTAAACTTATCTCTACCCCTCTAATTTTTTTTACATTTCCTAACTTAAATGTTAACAAAGTCTCAATTTACTAACAATTTAAAACAATTGGTTTGCTAAGCACAGTAACCTCTCAGCTTCAAGCAGGCTTTTATGTACAGTATGCACAGGAATTTGGTTTGTCATCCATCCCATATCCAACATTGTGCTTTGTGCATCAGGGTGAACCTAAAGGCCCGGATCGAAGCCTTTTAAATCTGTTGGGAACAAACTATTACTTCTTATCGTGTTTGGTTCATCATCTTTGTTACATTTAATGCTGAGCGCTCAACTGCCAGCCCCACTAAGAGCGTGCTAGGGTTTAAGTGCCCTCTGACAGCCGAATTATCCGAAGATTTAGCAAAAGAGTGTTGCACTTGAAGAAGCCTTTTAATGATTATATGGTGGAAGAAGCAGCAGCCACAACCAGCACTTGTAGTAAGCATGTGTTTGGCTTTGCAAGCTAAGAAGGCCAAGCAGCAATGTGTGTGTGCGTGTGTGTGTATGTGTTTGTGTGTCGGACAGAAATGAGGAGTTCCAGAGAAGCCCAGAACAGAATGAGGATTTTTGCATCTGGAATAAATATCATTTTATCACCAGGGGTTTATAGGCGCTCTGTGCTGGCAAGAAACTCTCAGATATGTTATAAAACTCGACGCAATGTTAGCTTTGACAAGAGTAATGTTCCATTAGCTTCACTGGGTACATGTGGAGGAAGAAGGAGAGTCAGTGTACTCACCCAAATCCTCACCAAGGTTAAAAAGATGATGAGACTAGAAGCATTACATCCAAAACTTCATTGTGTCAAAAGATTATTTCTTATGAATGTATAGCACTGACTGAAGCTTGAAACTTTTTTTTCAAATACTGGTTTTTGGAAATAAAGCAATATATTGTATTTACAAATGAGTAATTTGGCCTGACAGTGATCGTTTCGTCTTGGAGTTTATCAACCAAGTAAAGCTTTAGCTCATCTGGCTGCAGCACAGGACCGTGATTGGACATTTGTACGACGACAGTTTGGTCAGTGAGGTTGACCAAAGAGTTTATGTATCCTCACAAAGTTCAAACATATAATCTGTCTTCGTTTAAACACTCATCATCATCGCATTCCTCGTACGCCGAATCTTTAAGTGTGTTTGTGTGTCTCGGCGAGAAAGGGTGTAATTGTGTGTTTTTCGGTCGGTCTTTCCTAATCTGCCAAAATACTTCTCAATCTTTTAAGAGAGCGACTCAGTTATAAGGCTTTAGTAACTCTGTCATGTTGCATCACATAAACCCAACTGTTCTTTAAGCCAGGGGTTCTCAACCTTGGGGTCAGGACCAGATGCCTTCAAGAAACTAGGAATTTTTTTTGAGCCCATTTTTGCTTATTTTTACTCTTTTTCTGCAACTCCACCAAACTTGCCACATTTTAACCTATATTCATCACTTTTCCTTGCCATGTTTTTGCTCCTTTTAATGCATTTTTGCTACATTACTCCCATTTATGCCACTTCCCCATCAAATTCCAACACCTTTTTTGCACATTTTTCCACTTTCAAGTTATTTTTGGCACTTATAAAACCTTTCCATTACTTTTCCCACTGCTTTTTTCTGTCTGTTTTTATCTAATTTCAACTTTTTACCAATTTCTCTGGTTTTTAAAATCCCATTTCACCACCTTTTCCACCATTTTTGGTCACTTTTAACCCTTTTTTTTAATTTATGATTAAAACAAAGATTTAAATCTTCAAGACGACTATATACTGAGGTTCAAATAATAATAAACTTCCTGGATAATAGTTGATATTATTCTGATAAATAAATAAATGTGGTTATCACATATTCATACAGTATAACAATGGACCATCATTTTGCTGACTTTATAGATGGGCCCCAAAAAGATTTCCCCTTATAGATGGCCCTGCCCGGTCTCTGGCTCCTATATTTTTGGGGTCACGGGCTGAAAAGGTCGAGAACCACTGCTTTAAGCCATTGTTAGAGGTTAAGCACTGGTCATCCTGATGGAAATAACCACTTTAGTTTTGACAGCCACTAAATAAAAATGTTCTTTTCTGTTTTTTGACTTTTGGACTACCGATAACTTACTCTATGCCATTCTACATATTGGAACGTCTTCTTATGCCGTTGATCCTCTTTTAAAAACAGCGTGCATGTTGATATAGTGTCACTGTCAACAGTGGGATTGTGGAAAGACTTTAATGGGTTGGAATTCCTACTCTATGGACATAATTCTAAGAATTCTCATTCATTGGTGTCCTTGAAAAGAGCTCTGCTCTACCCTTGGCTGATGGGATAAATGGGATGCGGCATGTTGGTTTTCCCGACCACATGGAATCTCATCCATATGTCAGCTCCACTGTTCAGGCAAAGAGAGGTTAACAGGATATTTTTGATATAATGCTCACCGTAGTAATAAACATGTTTGCAGTGACTGGTTAACTCAGAAGGCAGACTTTCAGTAATTAGTTGAAAAGTAGTGAACATAACTTGTTCATGTATTACTTAATACTGTGTGACACTCTTTGTTCCTTAATATTATAGCAGTAAACGTCTATACAGGGACAGGGGGTTGCAAATTATCCTTGGCAAGAAACTCATATGCATGACATCTGTTTTGTATGTAATGTAGCACAAGGTCTAATGCAGTTGTCCGTTTGTCTTTTTGAATAATGTGATGAACATCTTCAAGGTCATTCAGAAAAGTTCTCAATGATCTGGCCAAACAAGAAGTCAAAAAGTTTCATGGTTACAAGAATTCAACTTTGGGTAAAAGTAAATCACATTCTTGCTGCTGGTCTTTTTTAAAAGGCGTTCATATAGGTTTAAGTTCATGTAAACTGTTTTTTTTACGTGCACATATCTAGATGAAAGGAGTATTTGCTCAAATCATAGAATATTGATTGAAGTTTTTGTCTTAAGTGCTCATTATTTCTCACACGTGTGAAAATCTTGCTTTCTTGCTCTTAGTTTTTGGATTTTTGGAGTTTACTGTAAGCGTTTTCAGTGGGATTACTCAGCCTGATTCAGCTAATTGGATGAACTTGTTACAGATTTGATGCCTTTACAATATTCTTATGATTTTGATGCAGCTCTGGAAGATTTAGGATTTAATATTTAATTTATTTATTTATTTAGCATCACTGATGTAAAACATGATAGTAATCCTAAATAAAACCTGTGCTTTTCAAATGATCACATCCAGGTAATGAGAAAACATGGTAACACTTGAAGTTTTATACAGAAGGCTGACATTACACTGTCATTGTTATGACATGACACCTGTCCTTAGCATGAGTAAGGTGTCATTAAGTGTCGTTTGTTACCCTAACCCCTAACCCTAACCCTTTGTTACCCTAACCCCTAGATACCACTCCACCTAACACAAAAAATGTCAACATACCTCCAAAGGTGTCATAATTTTGCGAAAGGTGTCGTAATTTAGCAAACGACACTTTATAACAGCCTTAATGACACCCAATTCATGCTAATGACAGAAAATGACAGCGTAATGTCAGCCTTATGTATACAACTTTTAATAAAGTGTGACTGAATGTACTTGAAAACATCACAAAACAATATAAGGCTTTAAATCTAAAAAGGTCACGTGTAGAAATTGTTATTAGAGTTTCTAATAGAAGCTGATCTGGCTTCTCAGACTCAAAAATAACTACATTTCCTATTTCCTTTGTCACTCTTTCACAGACAAGAAGCTCTGCTGGCCGCCATAAGCGAGAAGGACGCCAACATCGCCCTGCTCGAGCTCTCCTCGTCTAAAAAGAAGAAAACTCAGGAGGAGGTGGCTGCTCTAAAACGGGAGAAGGACAGTCTGGTGCAGCAGCTCAAACAACAGGTGGGACTCAAAACATTTACAGTGCTAATATACAGGGGACCAGTGGGAGGGTCGAGATGGAAGAAGAGAAGTTGCAGTGGGATGCTGGAGGTAAAGAAAAGCAGGAGAGCACAGGTGAGGTGTCAGTGATGAGGGGAGCAAAGAAAACAAGAGAGAGAGAAACTCAGTCCAGATGTGACCACAGGCCTCCAACCACAAACGGTAAATTTAGGATTAAATCCACTACTCCTACACACACACACACACACATACAAACCTGGCAAACCACAGATTTCATGAATTTGTATTTATGTAAATACACTCTCCACAAATACCCACAAAAACTAGACAGAAAACCCTGTTATTTTATAGGTAGGAGTATGGCACGCACACAAATCTACTTTTACGGAAACCCTCAAACAGACCAAAAACAAGGATATAAACAAGACCAAAAGCCTCTGTCAACACACACATACATGCAATAAGGGCTTTATGGGTCTTGTTTAAAAGACTTCTGATGAGTGGTTTAAGGGATTTCTTTCTAGCTGCTCATTGATTGTTTTTTGTCTGTGGTAATTATTTTAACTTGATACAATTGATGAAATTAGATTAATTTGTAATAAACATCTGCCAATGTTTTGGGAAGTTACTTTAGCAGAGTTTTGGGAACAAAAACAAGAAATCACTGTAAGAATGAAATAAAAACACATCCACACATCTGTCTATGGGACTCCACATCCCACAATGCAGTGTATAAAACTTTTCTGTGGAGATCAAAACAAACTTTTGAGCGGCAATTTCAATTTTTGCACCTTTTTTAAATCAAATAATCTTTGATCTATGTATTAATCTATGAGGCCTACACTATGGATTTGTCTAATTGAAAAAATAGATATATATCTCTAGCAGGTTTAACATACTTCTAAAATCTGATATTACAAAAAGAGTTGAGTAAGAGCTTATTTCCTCCCTTTGATTCCTCTATGCATACCTGAAATATTGTTATGTGGACTTTTATAAATGCAGACCTAACATTAAAACTGCATGAAAAGAATATAGTTTGTTGTTGGCCAGTCATCATGTTGGATGTATAGTCATTCAGAGTAGCTTAAGAACAGTCCTCCACCCTAAGTCCACAATATTTTAGTAAATTCCAAATTTTCCTTTAGAGCGCATGCGTACTGCAACACACTTTTACAAATTCTGAGTTAATAATGACAATAAAAAGCTCCCTCACCTTCACCATTATTGATTTCTTTAAAGAAGGGCCACAAAATGTTCAGATGATTTCAAAAGGAGCAAAAAGGGGGAAATGCAATAACAGAATAACTAAACTGGTACATGTTTCAAGTGCTTTCTTATCACTGGGGAGCCGTGAGAGAATCGGTTGTACTGTATAATTTTACTCACCCGGTCCCAAGATGTGATTTTGCATTTATTACTGTAATTATATTGCTCTACAGTGCCTTCAGCAAACATAGGGCAACTTAGAAGAAATGATAACAAAGCAAGAAACAACATCCACAAACTGAGCAATAAAGCTTAACACACACCAGTGAAGGAGGAAGAAATGGTGAAGCTGTAATTTCCCCATAGAATAAACTGAGAATTACCCATAAACACCAACCAAAACCCAGGTTATAACCAAATATTCACATGTCAAACCAGCCTTTTTCCCCTCATTTTAGATGACGTGGATTTTAAATGTTTTTCACTGTCACCAGTTTCTAACCACCTTGTAGCCTCGGCTGATGGAACATTTTGTTCAACCCTTAACCCATGTGTATTTTTAGTTATATGTAATCGACGGTGTCACACACACATCGCCTGCCAAATCCTCTAACACAAGATAAATCATGACCACGGACAGATCGGTGAGCTTTGGTTTGCCTTTTATTTCCCTTCATTTATGTCTAAGCTGCTGTTTGGTGGTAACACTGGGAATTCCATCAGAGCCGCTCAGAATAGATACAAAGTAGCACAAATTTTGTAGCAAAATGTGATTTAACACGGCCAAAAGTCCACTTAATGGATGGAATAAACTCAACAAGAATTGAGTAAGATTTTTTTGTGCGTGCCAAAAAAAAGGTGTGGTAAAAAAGTGTTTGAACTGGTGTTTAAGAGAGAAGTGAGGCTATTAAAGAGAAGCTGTGTCAAATGTATTCACTGTAACAAGCTCCACTCTTTCCTCTCTTCCTTCCTCATCCCTCCGTCTCCTCTCTTGCCGCACTATTTGAAGTCGTTTATGACACCTCTGGGTCTCAAAGGTGGTTCCTGACAACACAGAGACTTCACTGTCTGCTTCCCAATGTGTGCATGTGCAAATGTGTCTGAGCAGACGAGGGTGCAAGGCGAGCTGTTCCGAGCTGCTCCAGGTCTCTCGCCCTCCTTCGCTCTTCATTTACCCTGCGGTGTTATAATTTTCAGTCCCTCAATGATTGATCACAACTGAGACTTTGTCTGTATTTTTGCGTGTGTGTGTCTGTTTACGTGTGTGTTACACGTCACCATCGGCGAAGCCAGAGTTTGTGAGTAGCGCATATTTTGCAGAAAATATCTTGCCTTATGGTAGACAGAACTAAAATTAGCACTGATCATAAATTATGAAGGAAGAGGAAGTTTTATTGCATAATGAATGTGGTCAGATGTGGTGATGGGAAGTTTTCCCCTACCTTTAGATTAGATGCCTTTGCATTAAAAATCAAAACGTGCACATTGAAGGCAGCAGAGTTTGTTCACAACTTGAAAAACTATCAAACTAAATGTGTTTCGATTGTCATCAAATACTGAAAAACATTCTGCCTTAAAGGGGACATAGCATGCATTTAAGTCCTTCCTTTTTACATATAAATCATACAGTTGTGGTCTATATAAAGTGGAACTGCAATGCTTGGGTCTGAATTCCTCATTATTATAGCACCACAGGCTCCTTTTCTACCCCTTTTCTGATGTGCTTCTGAGAGCAACTCGTTTTGGTGCGGCCTCTTTAAATGCAAATGAGACACTCCATGCCCCGCCCCCTCTCCAGGTTGCAAAGGTGACACTCGGTTCAACTTCACCCTGTTTGGCCATTTTTGTAGTTTGATAGAGGAGATACAGCTATGTAGTGGCGCATAAACTTTTTATTCAGAGGTTATTTACACAATGTCAACAACAGAAGACTTGTCCATCCAGCCTTACATGTTCGAGCCAGAGTCGGACCTGGCGGAGCGAGATGAAAATGAAGATGATGAACCTGCAGAACCCTAACAAGTGAGCTAATACAAGCGCCGAGCTAACGCTAGCGCCAAGCTATCGTCACGAAATGCATTTTAATACAGTCATTTTGGAGACAAAAACGGCAAAATGAAATGACTAATGAAAACTTTAGACTTAAATTAAATCACGTAGGCCATATCATCACGGATCTAAAACGAGCACACAGCGCTAACATATGAAGACGGTGCAACTGCTAATGTTAACAAAACGATGACAGGGACGTCTTATCATCACACTTTTTAGCGTTATTTACAGCTTACCGAAGTGCTCTGTTCATCGTCTCCAAAGATAGAAGGAATTGAACCCTCAATCAGACAAAGTCTTTCTGTAAATCCTTCTTTATACTGGTGGAGGTTGCTGAACCAGTCATCCTTGAAGTGCTTCGCGCACACAAAAATGACCTTACCCACAGATGTGGGTACATTTCCATAAAAAATAAAACTCAACCAGGCACTTTGAAAAGGTTCTGATGCTGGGAGACGGTGTAATGAAGCGTGTGGGTTACTACATCCAACAACCCAACATTTTGACTTATCCTCTCGTAACTTCAGCATCCTTGAGCTTGGACTACAAAATCACAGCGAGAAATAAAAATGGCGGATTGCTCGAAGTGTTGGACCTGGAGTCGATTTCTTAATTTGGCAGTTCAGCTGCAAATACTGTGACGTTATTGTTCAAAAAACGTAATAGAGAATAGAAAAATTGAAACAGATTGAAAAATGTGACTAAAACAGAATATAAAGTTATCAACAGACCACCTTACGAGACTAATTTGAACTTTTCTGTACTTCTAAACACTCTAAATATACAACAAAATGCATTTAAGGGCTAAAAAAGTGGATTTAGCATGATATCTCCCCTTTAAGTAAATAACGGTAACCTTTTATCATAGCGAGGGCCAAAAAATGTGACTGTCTGATCCGAGTCAATATTTATAATAATGACCAATCTGCGCATTAACACAGGAAATAACAGAGGGTTTGTGTGTGTTTTTTGCTTTTCGTGTCATTTTGTTGATTATTTTCCTTCCTTGTGTGTTTTTGGAGTCCTATTGTGTATTTTTGTTGTTATTTTATTAATGTTTTCCTCATTTTTCTCTGCGTTTTTGTCAAAATGTTATGTTTTTGAGTCATATGGTTGTGCTGTTGTTTTGCAATTTTGGAGATATTTGTGTTTATATTTGTTGCCCTTTTTGTATTTTTCTGTCATCTTGTGCATATACTTTGGGGATCGCACAGGGTTAGACAGTATATGTCCCCTGGACCACCAGTTGCAGTCGCCCATATCTAATTTAAATATTTACTTGCTTTACTGCCACCATCTATAGTATAAAGTGTGAATAAACTAACTCAACCTCAGCTGTAGAGCATTTTCACTCATCTTTAATCTTAATTATTGCTTTAAATATCGCTCACTCTGCAGAATAGTGTGAGATACTAGTGTACTGTGCAGACAGTGTAGGACATAAAGGCAGGTTTCTCAGACAAAAAGTGTTAAATTAAACTATTATAAGACATATTTGCTAAAAGGTTCAACAAACAAACTCCATTAAACTTAACTAAGACCCAACAATGCCTTTAAACTGACCAAGATAAAGGCATCAAGCGTTCCTTAAATAGAGACAGAGGGTAATTAGCAAGACACACACTTATGGACACAAAACCAACATCCAAAAATATCAAATATCCCAACAATAAATAAATCCAACCTTCGAAAGAGATGAGGTGACGGCATGAGAAGAGGTTTTTTATTTTATTTTGTGTGACTTGGGTTGAACAGCCACTTTATGAGGTGAATTAGATGCAGATTGATTGTTTCAAACACCCAAAGTGCTCAAACCACTCCACTTCAGTTTCATTGTTTTTGTGGGATCATAGAAGGTCCTTTTTATATTTTGATTGTAATAGATCATTTTGCTCTTCTCTCATCAAACCAACCTGTCCGTTCTCCTCTTACTTTTGGTACCAAAGCTCCATTTTTACACCGGGAACTGCTGCTTGCTGGATCCTGTTTCTCTTTCTGACCTTATTTGAAACCCTAGAGAAGGTTTTTGCATTACATATTTTTTTTTAAAACTCAACCGATCAGCAGATTCTCAAAGACTTAGACTAACCTGACTGGCTCCAACAGCCATGTTATGTTCAAACATGGCTAACATGCAAAGGAAAATGAACTCTGAAACATCTATACAAGCCAGTTTATTTTTTAAGCTACAGTTTTAGTCACATGGCCTGAAATTCCCTTTAATGACATGTTGTTTTAAAGCCCACCCCCAAAGTGAATTATGCAGCCTTCTCTGATGACACAGCAAAGATAACCACCATTAGAACTAACTAATAAGTAGGTAATTACCAGCAAAAGGTAGAATTATATTTTCAGAAAGAATGTCGAGAGTTTCCCTGCACAATGATCTTTGACCTCCGACTTCATCAGGCTGTAGATCAGGATGACCTCAGCTCTCCTCACTTTCTTCTTCTCCTGTTCCCACGGTCAGCCTCCTCTTTGCTCTTTACTTTTGACTTCCTTTACCAGAAGTTTTTAAGAGACTCGTGAGGGGACGGAGGAGACCAAAGTGAAAGATGGAGGTTATTTTCTGAAATAAACAGGAAAAAATTAGGTGCAATTTTCCCTGATGGAGGCATGTGTGTTTCACATTTACAGGTTAAGGACATTGTATGACCATGTCCCCATCCAAACCTATGACATGTTCAATGATGCCTTTTTCCTACACCATGTAGATGCTATTAGATATGTCAGAACCTTATTGATAAAATATATTCACATATCAAAGCATTGCAATGGGTTTTTTTTCACTCATAAAGATTAATTATTGAGCTATTAATCCTTTTATTATTATTAAAACAAGATCGATAGATATTTATGGACTTGAAGATGTTAATACCTTTGTCATTCTTGTATTTTACCTTTTAAAATTGGAAAAGCTTGTGGTTTATTTAGTGCTCCTCTGTGGCAAAACAACAACAAATGTTGTAACTAGGATTTTGAGCAATAATAGCGTGTATGGCTTTGGTCTAAGAAGTCAAAGAACTAGAACAAAGCTATGAAAAAAAGGAAAATACAATGACTTTGACCATAGGATCATTTCACCCCAAATGATATAAAGAAGGATGGAATATAGTGAAGAAAAGAAAAGTTTCACAATCAGCACTTTATAAATGGCTCACTGTTCATTATCACATTTTTCAATATGTTCAAACCTCTCTTTCACTGTGAACTTAAGAAATGTGTATTTAATGTACTTTATCACTCCTTTGAGTCTCGTCACAATAAAATAATTCTCCAACTTGCCTTACCATTTCCAAGTCACCATTTATCATCAGTTTTGGTTTCCTCACAGAGAAACAAATGTGGAAAATAGTTATTTCATTACCTTATCATGATAAAACCATTCTCTATCATGACTCGGCAACTTTTGTGGCTAGTAATTGTGCAGGGATCTACAAAGCCTCTTCCTTGGCCACTGGAGAAAAGGACCACACAATAATCTAATCTAACGTTCCCCAGAGTCCTATCACAATGAAATCATCTTCTCCCGACATGACTCAGCAGTTACCGTACCTTTTCTCCCTCCACGAGGTATTCATTTGTTTTTCATTTTGTTCGTTATCAGCAGGTTACAGCAGAGCGAGCGGTGCAGCATGAGGATGGAGGTGGGAGTGGAGGGGAGTAGAAGAGGGGAAGAGATATGAAGGGGTAGAAGTGAAATAATGGTGTGATGATTAGATGAAGTGAGAAATCCAGTGTTGGCACTGAGACAAGTGAGCTGAGGTCAGCACTCATGACAATTAGAGAGAAAGGAGAAGAAGCCTTCCACATTCTGTTTTTCAGCAATCTTACTCTTTATCCAAAATTCAATGAATTAAATGAAAAGTCTAATGGTAGAACGAAAAAACTCAGTGTCTGTGTGGGTGGTTGCCCAAAAAAAATGTTCATATGGTCAAGGTTGTTATACAATGCAAGGGTAGTTTGACAATGGCATAATGGGCAGAAAAGCTATTTTGCTTTCGACAAGGCCTGCAATTGTATTTTGGGATGCTTGAAACATTCACTCTATTCATTTTACTCACCCCATGTACGCTTGTTTGCAACATGTTGTTATTTACTGCTGTAATGTATTTCAAATTATGATCAAAGTCCTTAATCTCCACTTTTTCATCTTGTTCACAGTCATTTCTGCAGGTCAGGTTATTTCCTTGCTTCTACCTATAAACATCATAGAGAGTAATGAGACATAGGTAGATACAGTCTTGAAAGGGTGAGATTATTACTTAATCTACTCAAATATTATGTAATAGACAGTATAATTGAGAAGACATGTTAAACAGCTGGTTAGCTGTCATATTTGGTGAGTTGAAACAGTCCAGTTAGGGACACAAATATAGAAACTCTCCAGATTTTAACTGTGATTCCATTTTCCTAAAACAGCAGCTTCAATGCATTGGTGAATGACACTGAAGGGTAATACACATGTGAACAAATAGAACCACTTTTCCCCAACTTGGACATTTCTCGTAGCTTTCCATCAAGGCAGCCTAAGTTTACCAACTTGCCTCGCATATTGTCACTTTGAATTCACTTCACTCTGAGGAAAACCACTAATCCTCACAATTTAAATCGATGTGACCCTGTGTTGAGCTGTAAATGAGAAATTATGATTATTTGGCATTTAAAAGTGTTTTTTTATCGATTTCCAATGTTTGTTATACGTCAGTCTCAAGTACTAAGACAGTTACTGCCTTAAAACAAACAAATCTTCAACAAAATATATTAGCACAGAAAGCAGCATACTATGGAAGACTGTGAGAGACAGGGTCTTCTCTAGATAAAAGCATAATAAAATGACAAAAATGATACAGGAAAAACAATGGGACTGTAAAGGTCAGAGGAAAAAATAGAGTGAGAAAAAAGCAATTTACCATGCTTGTAGAAAGAGTCCTAAAACTGAAGCCAAATAACTTGAATCAATAAAACAGGATGTAAGACTGATTTCAGAAAGGTACTTGGGAGAAGAGGTTAAATCATTTAAAATAGTGCACCTCCCTGTCTTTCTCAACCACTGCTCAAATAAAGAAGAGAGAAACAGGCAAAACTAAACACTTTTTGAGAAAAATAACTACATGATTGTGAGAATTAACACACCACAAATCCATTGAAGTGTACCAAAAGGAGAATGTTTACAGAAATTGCTAAAGTTATCCGAACTCAGAGCGGCCTTTTATCATAGCTTAATCTGGTGTGGAGGCTGTTTTAGCCTGGGTTGATACAGGGAGTTAGTTACAAGACTATCTATCATCTATCCTCACTGATGAACTTTTGGACAAGGTTCATTTGAAGGGACCAAACCCAGTCATTGATCCCGAGTGATGGACAGTTTTGAGAAACAGCTGATGATAATAGGACTAGTAGTTAAGATGCGCTACATCAACAGTATCCGCTTCCCCCAGAAACTCTGCCAAGTGTTTTCATGGAAAGGTGACATCACGGAGAATAACAGGAACAAACTACAACAAGAATGGAGTCAAACCAGTCACTGTCCACCTTGACTAGCAAAGAAAAACAAGAAATAACGGTAAAAATTGAGTAAAAACACTTGTATGATGCATCTATTTATGGGACTTCACATCCCACGATGCAATGCACAGCACTTTTGCGACAGTGCCAGTAAGAGAGCATTTACAGTGGAGATCAAATCAAATGTCAACCTTTTATATGGTTTTTCAAGCAAATGATGCTCGATTTATTGATCTACGCTATGTCTTTGACAAATAAATAAATAATGATTTTCCCTAGCAGCCTGAAATCCTCCAGAAGCAGCTTAGTTTTGAACACAGCTTCTATGTATGGTGTAAGTATTTTATTCATGACACTTATAACTGTTTAGGTGTTACTGAGTATGTTTCATGGAATAGAAAGCATAATCTATGGATTACATAGACATTAAAGTAAATGGTGACCAAAGAAATCAGTTTCTGTGTGTGTGTGTGTGTGTGTTCACCTACACGTGAAAGAGGACCTTCTACATTTTGAACCTGTGCATCCTAAAGATGAACTCTCTGTGTTTGTTTTAAACTCAAGTTCATGTTTGTTTTTAAGCTGTCGAGGAAATGAGCAGGAGGAGGAGGCTCCTTCAGCTCGTCTCCTGCAGCACACAAACACAAACACACACTCCTTCACACATAATGAGCTTCTAAACACAGCATAGGATGCAGAACTACATTAAAGAACATCTCGTTGCCTGATTAACATGTACAAAAGTCTATATCGGTATTTATCATCCAATATGCATGTGCACATATGCACATATGCAGTTTGGCCTTCGTAAGCCTGAGTTTGTTCCAGAGATCCAGAGGGTTTACTTTGTACTAGAGAGACAGATTTAAACTGACTTATCTGACCTCCTGCTCTTTCATGGCCTTATGGTATGATCTAAAGTGTAAGTAAAGGATGTGGAGGATAGACTACCAACTGCTGCTGATATTTGATTTGCTGATTAGAGCTGGTGAAATAGATGAAGATTGTTTACGAGGAAATTTGGCTCAAATACAGTCAGGATGTTTCTGAAATGTACAATATGTGAGGTAAATGACTGATCTTTCCTCTGTTTCTCTCTCTGTAGACGCAGAACAGGATGAAGCTGATGGCTGATAACTATGAAGATGACCATCTGAAGGTTGCACTTCCAAATGTAGAGCAAGCCAACCATCACAAGCCCTCCCCAGACCAGGTATGTTGTCTGGTCCAAATCTTCTCATTTTATGGTTTGTTTCTTTTTGCTGTAGCTAAATCTGTCCATGTTCTCCCTATTAGAAGTGTTGTTTCTGCAATACTAATGCAAGCTTTGTTTGAAACTAATGCTGCTGATGGACCAAATTAACCAATAGGACGACGAGGAGGGCATTTGGGCCTAGCCAATCACATGCTTTCTTTCTCGTCCTCATCGTTTTGTACAGAAGGGTGAGCATCGTATCAGGATCTGATCATTTCTGGATGTGGCCATCATCTCACTTTGTTCAGTTACAAGCTTGTGATCTTTTTTTTGTATGAAATGCCTTTTATCACCATTTCTCTTTGTTTTTGTGTGTTTTACTGAACTGATCTTGAAAGTCCTTTTTTTTCTGTTTCCACATCAGATCAGTTTTTGACTCTTATTCTTGTTCCAGTTTAGTTATTTATTTATTCCAATTCATTGGATGATTCATGCATGTTTGTTATTTTATATCTTGTGTACTTTCTGTGTGTGTGCATGTTTAGTGTGCACGTTCTTGTAGAGTTTGGGTTCATTTTAGGAACTTCAAATGGCAACCACAGTGTTTTCAACTCCCTGATTTCCTATAAAGATGGGATAAGCGTGTGATATAAGTGACGGTTCAACTCTAGCACTGTTTTTGACACATTTATTAAATAAAAGTTTTGTGTTCTTTTAATCCAGCTCTAATGCTGTTTTTTTACAATCTCACAAAAAAGGGGGAGGTTTGGGTGTCAGTGCTTGGAAGAAAAGTCTTTTCAAAGGTCATTAATTGCAGATGTGTAATAAATTATGTCAAGCAAGAACACAAAAACCCCATCCCACAAATACAAAGTATAACAGTCATGCCAACTCAGCATTTTTCAAAGCAATACATTAAAAAGTCTCAGAGTAAAAGTTGAAAAGTTCATCGCAGTTTAAGGACATAAAGTACTCTTAGCAGTCTGACCGTCTTAAAACGCTGTATCAGCTTGATTTGATGGTTTTCATCTAAATACTCACATGTTGTTCAAATGTGCAAAATTGAGGTATTAATTAGACGTGGCTACTCCACGCTGAGCGGGGAGCACCAGCTTGCACTCCTTTCACTCTGCACATGTCACTACGTACACACAGGTCAATGCGCTGTGTGTGAGGGGGTTAATTTGCCACAGCACATTTCCTTTTAACAGTGAGTGATTGTGTGTCGGTGTAAGGGGATTGTGCGTTTTAGTTTGCACATGCAGTGCTTCAGAAATGACAGCAAGAGGAAAGAATTTGGAGTTCTGTAACACACAACTGCCATTGTTTGTAAAAGTCATATCTAGATTTGTTGTAAAAGCTCTGTTCAAGCGTCAAATTCTTGATAATGGATAAAAGTTTGAAGAAAAATGAAAGGTTTTGAAGAAAAGTGGCATTGTTCCCTATCAGTTAGCCAAACAGGAATGGAAGGTGCTGGAACATATCCCAGGACCATGTTCAACCTCAAACTCATAACCATTGAGCAACAGCATTTCCATTTTTTTTCTCAACTAACAACCTTAGAAGTGTTGTTATATTTTTACATGGGTAAAGTCTACACAAATCAAATGTCATAGTTATTGTTCTTTAGAGAATTTCAGGTGTAAACTTTGGCACAGAAATTGCCACGGTGGTAGAAAAAGTGGGCGGCGGTAGAACCCTGTAGATGGATTACATTCAACCTGGTTATCTTAAGGAGAAACTAAACCCCAAGGTTTTTGGCTAAGACACGCTCAGTCTATATTATAAAATCTACAAAGTGGTGATTTTTGATGCAAGAAGCCACCAAAACGTCACAAACTTTGATCGTAATAACCCATAGAGGGCAGTCACTCTCACATTTTTATAAAAAAAATATGCCAAATTCAAATTCTTTGACTAAAATGTCAAGAGTTGGACTAGGATCAATAAAAGACACTACTTCATACCCAAATACATTTGTTTTCAGCATATAAAAGTGGTTTAGGGGTTTAGTTTCTCTTTGAAGCTCTGTAAGTAAGTAATGTTTATTTCTATAGCAACTTTTACAGACAGAGGTCACACAGTACTTTACATATCCGCTCATTCACACTCACATTCACACACCAATGGGACAGAGCTGCCATACAAGCCACTAGTCAACCACTGGGAGCAACTTGGGGTTCAGTGTCTTGCCCAAGGGCACTTCGACATAGACCGGTATAGACCAGGATTGAACCCCCAACCTCTTGATCAGAGGACGAGTATCAGGGGCAGTGCCTGTGTAACGGCTCCTTTGAGGTTCCTTTGAGCCTTCCTACCTCAGAGTAGACCCTGGAAGGTCTACTCCAGTGTGCTGAGGAAGAGCGTCCGGTCTGTATAGTCAAACCTCGGATTGAGGGAAACAATGTGGCTTTCATCCTATAGTCGTCCATTTTCTGTTTTAGGGTGTTTAAGGGTTTAAAGTACAGAGGAGTGTGATGTTTGTTAAACATTGATATGAGTTTCTTAGAGACCGGTTCAATGTAAGGACATTAACTCTCTTCACTCCCCCGATGATACAAGACCAATCTACTTAAGTCTTCTGACACCAGGGAGCCTTCATTATGCTGATGCATATATTTATTGGTACTTGGAATATGACTCATTTAAGCAATATCACACAAGAGGGAGTGCTGTTGTTCTGAAACATCAGCACTGATAATCACACCAGTGCTGATATTTCAGCACAACGGCACGACCTTGAGTGTGATATTGTTTTTATACAATAGTTCTATAACCGCATTTTATTTGTTAACAGTAATGTGACAAGAGACTATGATTTGTTTGTTTATTTAATCATTTGGCTCCACCAACCAAAATAGCTCCACAAGGTGAGAGCACACAGTGTACAACGGTGTAGTTAGCCCAAAGTGTAACGGTAATTAACGGTATTTAGATCAGCTGTACAGTGGAGTGATATGATCCGTAAGAAGTAGGGCCGGGACAACAATCACGTCGACGCAAAAAATACGTCGACGCAAAATGTGAGCGCCGATGCGTCGTCTGACCAAAACAAAGATGGCGGCGCCGGAGAATAACTAACGCGAGTGGCTTCTCCGAGTTTCAAAAGTGCAAGACAATGAAGGCATGCACTCGTTCGTCAAAGGTAACTGTTCCCCGTCACCCTCGTCCTTTATCCTGACAGCTCGTCGACGCGACAAGGAGGAAACATCTGTGACATCAGGGGCAGCAACAGCAGCCGCACGCGCACACGCGATGAAAGAACACATTTACATACCACTGTGATACATCCTGATTTGTAAATTGAACACAGTGTATGTTTGCTGTACACAGGCATTTATTGGAGTTTTTCCTTTGCAGTCTGACCTTTTATATTTCCCTTAAACTTCCTAAAGGACAACACACACACACACACACACAATTATTAAGGTATTAAGTTTATTTTAATGCTACTTCTGACTCTGAATGCATCATTTTGTACTTTTTTATTCTTACTCTTATTTTTAGATATGTAAATCAACATGTATAAATTACTTTTAGTCAATTAATGGGAAATAATCGAACCGCGTCGAATCGAACTGGAAAAATTAATCGTTAGATTAATCGATGCATCGAAGAAATAATCACTAGATTAATCATTTCAAAAGTAGTTGTTTATCCGAGCCCTAGTAAGAAGTCCCGATGCTGTAGTTACTCTATATCAGCACTCTCGAAATGTCTGTCGTCCAATCAAATTACTTGGTTGGATAAAATTCTGTGTCACATCAAATCATATATCTATTCTGAAAGTGTTGAGGAGTTTAGCTAGTTTTCTAGTATATGAGACATTTACTGGATGAATTGACAATTTAGGTCAGGTTTGTTCATTAGTAAGGACTTTTTTTTATAGCGAGAACAGATTCTGATTTCTCAGTATAATTTGTGCGTAGAAAGTTATTTATCTATGTGGCAGGTCAGCGAGGTGAAGCAAATGTGTCTCTCTGGAGTGTTTTCATCGTACAGTAGGAATCTGGTAGGCAGGCACTGGAGTAAAATTAAAGCAGTACAAACACACCTATACTCACACACTGACTCACAGTACCATATGAAATGATCACTCCTCTGGGGCAGTTTCAGAGTAGAGACACTGCAGGCTCATTAACCACACACACTGCAGATTCTGTTATTGCAAGCTGTGCATTGGAAGAAAAACACGTCGGTGGGTAAATTCTTTAAAAGCTGAATAAATTCAGTCAAATTAAATGCGATGCAAAGATGGTCAAAGGGTCAGTGTTGGTGATTTCATCACAAATGCTAATAACACTTTATTTCTGATGAAGAAAGAGGAGAAATAAAGAAGCAGTGGTGTTTTTCTTCCTAACTGTCTTTCTTGTATCACCACCATTGCCAACATTCATCCTGCCTGTTTCTCATTTGTCTGGTGTTTGATCCACAGGGCTTCGCTGCAGGTCTGGAAAGTGTGGACAGGATTCTTCTTTTTTTTTTTTTTTTTTTCAGATTAATATGAATTTAAAAGTGTGAGGGGAGAACAGCTGCTGCGCATATGTGAAGCGTGTTTTTGGAGCTGTAAAGGCAGATTTCGAGCGACGTGTTCACACATTGTCATGTTACACCGCAGAGTTGGGAGAGACAGTGCCACTGTCAGCATTCGTCCTCCGCTGCGGCATAAGATGCGTTTGGAAATGTAGAAGGTGTAGGAAAGCTGCAGATTGTTTTTTTTGTTTTCTCATCAACCTCCCACTCTCCTCCATAAGGAAATGTGTTCATTGATGAGATTTCATAATGGACTGAAACCCAGCAGCAGGTCGACTTTACAAAACCCACTGTAGCAAAAGCTATTTAATACACTGATAACCACATTGAGATAGAGTGCATGTTTTTATGTTTGATTTCTAGTGGGAAAAACTAGTTTTAACATAAAGTAAGTAAATCCAGTAAGTAGCATGTATTCCTGTCGGTTACTAAACCAAAAATGGGCAGCTTTTATCACAGTGGGGGCCACAAAAATGTGGCTTTTTGATCTGAGGGCCACATTTTCAACATTCATGTCAGATTTTTTTTTATTGTTTTCTGAGTCATTTTGACTACTTTTGTTGTTTTACTTTTATTTTTGTGTATATTTGTTTGTGTCTTGTGTGTTTTGGTAGTTAATTTGTGTATTTTTGTTGTTATTTTTTTGTTCTTGGAGTCAATGTTATTGTCATTTTGTGTGATTTTCATTTATTTTGTGTCCCTTTGTGCAATCTTTGTAATTTTGTATATTTTTTTGGGAGTCATTTTGTGTTTTTCGATTTGATTTTGCATGTTTTTGGAGTAATTGTGAGTTTTTTTTGTCATTTTGTATATTTTTCTCATTTCATATTTCTTAGTTGCTGTTTTGTGGTTTGTTTGGCTTTTTTGCAGTCATTATATGCATTTACTTTGGGGGGCCGTACAAAATTAGGCCATGGGCCGCATGTGGCCTCTGGGCCACCAGTTTCCACACGTCTGCCATAGACTGGCTCTGTATTCAGTCTTAAAGACAACGCAACCTTGATAACAAATAAAAGTAGTACGGTCATACCAACGACGTTTATGTTGTTTTCTAAATAGGACAACCATTGAAGATGCTACTTGACTCAAAAGACAAAACCCGTGTGTGTGTGTGTGTGTTGAGTGATGATGTGCACAGAGCAAAGGCTGTGCACAGTCGCCATTAGGATTAAGTACACAGACACTCTAACAACCCTCTTAACATGCTTCCTCTGCACTTAAACTGAGGGATTTCCTCCAAAAGACGAGTGCGTCTTATCTGTTAATGTGTCTGTAACGGGGGGCCTATCGCTATCTCTTACCTCTTGTCACACTCTCAATCCCAAACTACAAGTAGCAACACACACACACACATATTTCACAAACCAAATCTCAATGTTGAAAAGAGCTTGGATGCATGCTTTTAAGCTTTTGTTGTGTTTGTGTTTCTTTAAATGAATCAACCCGTTCTTGCATTCATTTGTTTTCACCAACATAAATAAATCATTCCTCATGGTGCGGCTTTTTCTAATTTTTTTTTTTTTTTTTTTAGATTATCCCTCCCCTCCTGGACCTCCACCAGAATCGAAGCAAACTCAAGCTGTACATCAGTCACCTGACCTCTCTGTGTCGAGAACGAGACCCAGTCATACTGCAGGACTTGGCCCCGCCCCCGGCCTATCACCGCTCTGACTCAGCCTCCTGGCACACACAGCTGCACAGCATGACGCAGGAACAGGTGAGCCATCACCAGCGAGTCCTTAGAATTCACAGATGAACCAGGAAACCAAACGCCATGTTTTATCGTGCTTTAGCAACTGCATGTGGTGCAAAATATTCAGTATCAGTATGATCTGCCTAGCTTTGTGTGTTGGATGTGAAGAAACTGCACAATCAGAGAAAGCAGATCAAATGTTGAAAGAAAACGTGGGGCGTGGGAACGTTTTGGAAAACTGGTGCTCCCAGCTGCCTTCTATGTTTTCTGATATTTGGTACAAACAGGATATAATCAGGCCGTTAAAACTGTGGCTTCCTCTGTCTCCCTCACTGTCTAATTTTCCATATTGAAAACATATCAGGCCATATATTCTCCCGACATGTGGTATGCATTGAAAAACGTAACATTAGACACACACACACACACACACACACACATACATACAGTAGAGGGATGGGACTGAGCATGTGGTTTGGGTACAGCTTGAGGAGTTTCCTTCACTCCCCATAAAGCCTGTTGTATGTACCAATGCTGGGAAAGGTCCATGGATTGGTGTCATGTTAAATAATAATAGCCCTAAAATTGAAGATTAACATGTCATTTAATCATTATAAGCATGAGGCGATCAAAGCACATGGCTGTCCAATCACTGTGTGTATTTTTCATCATCAGACGTTTTTCCTTAGAATGCAGACGGCATTCTGCGGTTGGGATCCATGTTTCCAGGAGAAAGGCGTTCAGTATTTGATCTTCACAAGTGTATCTAACAAACTAGAAGCAATCTGCTGTATTTGTACATTTAAACCAAATGGTGTCAATTAAATCCATCAATTTTCAACTAATTTAAAGGAGACATATAATGCCTTTAAATCCTTCCTTTTTACATATAAATCATACAGTTGTGGTCTATATAAAGTGGAACTGCAATGCTTGGGTCTGAATTCCTCATTATTATAGCTCCACCCCTTTTCTACCCCTTTTCTGATGTGCTTCTGAGAGCAACTCGTTTTTGTGCGGTCTCTTTAAATGCAAATGAGACACTTCATACCCCGCCCCCTCTCCAGGTTGCAGAGGTGACACTCGGTTCAACTCCACCCTGTTCGGCCATTTTTGTAGTTTGATAGAAGAGATGCGATTATCTAGCGGTGCAGGAACGTTTTATTCACACGTTATTTACAAAATGTCAACAACAGAAGACTTGTTCATCCAGCCTTACATGTTTGAGCCATGTTCATCGTCTCCAAAGATAGAAGGAATTGACCCCTCAATCAGACAAAGTCTTTCGGCAAATCCTTCTTTATTGAAGTGCTTCGCGCACACAAAAATGACCTTACCCACAGATGTGGGTACATTTCCGTGAAAAATAAAACTCAACCAGGCACTTTGAAAAGGTTCTGATGTTGGGAGACGGTGTAATGAAGCGTGTGGGTTACTACATCCAACAACCCAACATTTTGACTTATCCTCTCGTAACTTCGGCATCCTTGAGCTTGGACTACAAAATAAAAGCGAGAAATAAAAATGGCGGATTGCTTGAAGTGTTGGACCTGGAGTCGATGTCCTAATTTGGCAGTTCCGCTGCAAATACTGTGACGTTATTGTTCAAAAAATGTAATAGAGAATAGAAAAATCGAAACAGATTGAAAAATATGAGCAAAACAGAATATAAAGATATCAACGGAGCACCTGAAGAGACTAAGTTGAACTTTTCTGTACTTTTAAACACTCTAAATATACAACAAAATGCATTTAAGGGCTAAAAAAGTGGATTTAGCATGATATGTCCTCTTTAAGATTATGACAAGCTGTTTAAGCATAAATTGGATTGATATCAACTATAGTTAAGCTCTGCTAGTGTTCAAATTTGTAGTACATGTACACAGTTTTGGTTTACTAGTGTGCAAGTACACTTTACTAGTGAAGTAATGAGTGACAAGAAGTGCTAATAAGGTTGCAGGGAAAAACAAGTTCAGGCTTGCCATTGGCTTTTCAAAATACTCCAACAGATCATGGTGTTGGATTTGGTTATAACCCCTCCTACTTAATTTGAATGCCTACTAGTACTACTAGTGAATCTTTTGGCTTTACTAGTACTGCTAGTAGACCCAAAACAATCTACTAGCACTACCAGTGAGATTTTGAGGTGTTTGGTGCACACGTGCGCGACTAGACCTTATTAGTATTTCCTGTTACTATTATACTTTTTCTCAGTCATTTTGGTGCTTTTCTCAGATCAGAAAATTCTCAGAACTATTAGTTCAACCTCCACCACATTTAGTCATTTGTGTACATCATAGTAACAATTTATCTTTCCTCTTTACAAATTGTAAATGCTTTTGGACATGTATCAGTTGCTTTCATACAATTATCTGCTGTTTTATAACATTATCATTTGCTTATGTCATGTCAGTCAAAATTAACTATTCTTATGGATGCTGAATCGTCATTCCCAATAGAAAATAATAGTCTTCATTTCATTGATTGTGTATTACATACAAATTTGTTGAACTAGTTATCAAATTCTGCCAAGCAATTTTTATACCTTTCTCTATCATTTTTTCCTGGAAATGTCTCCTAAATTGAACAAGGGATGATATCCGTTGTGATGTAGATGAAAATATGTGGCCAGACGCTCAGGAACGTCTGGATGTGCCATAATATTTGACCTATGTTCAGTTACATTGTGTGTTGTTACAGTATATTGTTCACATTTTTGCACAGCTCTACCAAAAGGGTGTTACTTCTGTTTGTTCTAAATAAGTGACTGTAGTGTATCTTTTTTTGCACCATGCTGTAGAATTGCAAAGAGCATATACAGTATGTATTCAGTGTCTTGTATTCACTTGCTCCCCTAACTACAGCAATGTGTAACTTTACTGTGGTTTTCAAATGGCTGTACAAGTAGCGTATAGTGCTGTCATGAGCATTTTCAGGTAGTGTCACTGAGTTCTGACCTTTTTTTTTTGCATTGGAAAACAATGAGAGAATAAACGAAATAATAATAATGAAAACATGACGAAGCCATTTGACTACCTTGTTCATAAACGATGGTGTCATGACTTCTCATTTTGATGACACTGGCAGTTTCATTGACATGAATACTTGCTTTGGAGAAATGCACTAACTTCTGTGCAAATGTTAATAGTGATGTGAGAAAAGCACCAAAGTGACTGAGAAAAACTCTAGTACTAGTGGACTTAAAATATGTTACTAGTAAAAACCCAAATATTTACTAGTACTACTAGTAACACATAAGTGTCTACTAGTAGATGATACTAATAAGATCAACTCATGCACTTGTATGCCAGAACCTTTACTAATAAAACTAAGATTGTTTACTCTATACTATATATCATAGTAGTACTAGATAGATAGATAGATAGATAGATAGATAGATAGATAGATAGATAGATAGATAGATAGATAGATAGATAGATAGATAGCACTTTATTCATGCCTTGAGAAGGCTCCCTCAGTGAAAATAGGGTTTCCAGCAGCACTAAAAAAAGCAGCAAATAGGGTCAAGATAAAATATAAAGACAGAAAATATAAAAAATATACAGTGATAGATAAACAAGGTTATTTGTGTATTGCAGGTTGGAGCTACTGACTCCAATTACTGCTCATCCTCTGTCTTTCTGTGATCCCTCCTTGAACGGTTTGATGGCCTAGTAGTACAAGTAGACTGTTTTTAGTCTACTAATAGTGCGAGGAAAGCCAAAAGATTCACTAGTGGTACTAGAGTCAATGCAAATGAAGTAGGAGGGATTATAACCAAATACAGCACCCTGATTGGTCGTAATATATTCCAAAACCAAGCAGTAGCCTAAATTTGCATTTTCCCGCCCCGTTATTGGCATATAATGCCTAGTAGTGAGTCTGACACATTTTTCTTCACTAGTCAAGTGTACTCATACGCTAGTTGACCAGCGTTTAGTCCATGTACTCCAGATTTGAACACAAGGAGAGCTTAAAGCTGATATCCGGAGTTTCTGAGAAATCTATGTTTATGTTTCATTCTTTTGAAATGCGAAAAAATACCCAACTAGTCTTTTACTATGGTCTACTGCCGGTGGTCAATCATATACATTAATGTATATAATTCCCTCCTTCGTCCTATAGACCCCTATACAAATGGAAACGATTGCAGAGTGCGTCCAGCCAATAGGGTTCTTCTTCTTGTTTTTGAGTCTGTCAATCAAAGTGAATGCAGAACTGTGCACGGAAACAAGGCCGCGCGTCACAACAGCAAACAGGTAAATATGATTTTGGCTCTTACCTGACCCATAGACCTATATCAATGCGACCCAATGTGACCTTGTTATGTTCCGTGATGCGCGTGCAGAAAAGTAGAGGCGCGGCTTCTGGTAGATTGGGAGAGGCAGCGGGAGGAAGTGAGGCTGTTTAGGGCGGAACATCGAGACGTTTCTCAGAAACTCTGGATAGCAGCTTTAACTATGGTTGATATCACTGATATCCAATTTATGCTGAGTTTGCCATATAAGATGGTCTGTCTGTCGTATTTGGGTCAAGCAGGTGGGGGAGTGGGTTGTCCTCCAATCAGGAGAATCTAAGCGTCTAATTTATCTGTTTCTGAATGTCAACAGACTTCCCATAGAGAATCAGTGGTCTGTATGTTGCTATTGGTGTGTGAAAGTGGGTGACTCATGTGACCCCTTTTTCAGATTTGTTAGACCAGTCTTTGCATAAACATCTGTGAAACTGAATAATAAAAAATGATTCAGGCTAACTTCATAGGATTATTTATCCAAATATTCTCTGTTTTTTCTCCACACTTTTTTATTGCTGTTGAATAGAACTGTCATCACTCTCCATTTTCATTCATCTTTAGATATTTGTTTTTCCCTGTTTCCCTAAAGCCAACCGGTCCGTGCCTTATTTTTTCACTAAAGTGCCTCCATCATCATTACCTTCTCCTCTCTTCAGTGTACCAGGTTCACAAAAGCCCACTAGAAACGTTTCCCACATTAACGACACCAAATCTTTCAGCTGCTCTGCTCGATCCAAACCCACTCTTACCCAGGCAGTGCCACGAGGCGCCATGTGACTGTTTTTTTTAATACACTGACCTTGCCTACACACACTCTTTCATTCATGCGAGTTTTGTTTTTTCCATTTTTGCTCATTCATGTGTCACTATCACCCTGGATGACCTCGTTGATTCACACACTCTCACACTGACGTTACAGTGTGCCAGCGTCTCCTCTTCTGCTTTGTGGTAAGTGTGTGTGTGTCCTTTACAAGCCTCTTCCTGGCTCTGTTAAAAACCCCACAGCTCTGTAAAGCCATTAATATGGCATGTAAAACACTGACGGACGTAGACACAGACTCACAGAGGGAAGCCACACATCCTCACACCCACACTCATAAATGACCACTGGAAGTTTGTGTACGTGACCATGTTCCACTGAAATGTGCTGCAAGTTCAGAACGTTTCACATAAACTTTGTGTGGCCCGTGCCACTCAAATGTAAAAACAAGACAGCTCGAAAAATGCTTGAAAGGTAAGCTAGAATGTAAAACACAAGGCAGGATGTCAAAGAAATAGAAAATTAATACCTTGCTGTTTCATTTGGTCCTTTCTAACACCGACAGAGGTGTAAAGAGTACTGCTATCCTACTCAAGGAGAATTACTGCTACAGAAGTACAAGTACAGGGTTCCCACGAATCCTTAAAAAGTCTTAAAAGGCATTCAATTCATGAGTCAGAAAAACACATAAGTATGATTTTATCAAAGTAATTAGTCTCACATTTCATAATAAATAGTAACGTTCATTTTTAAAAACATATTTAATTTACCGTAACATTGTGCAATCACGACAGCGGAGCCAACTACAAAACAGTGACGTGGTTGCGGCGGGACACTATGCAGATGTGCGTCATGCTTGTGGCAACTTTCAACATAATGGGGAAATGTAAACGAAGATTTTTATTCATGGCTTTTATTTTTTGTATTTTTGTTGTTGTTTTATAGATTTCTTGCTATTTTTGTAGTCATCTTGTGTGTTTTTGGAGTGATTTTGTTTATTTTAGTCTGTTGTATTTTACTGACATTTTGTGTGTTTACTTTGGGGGCCACCAGTTTTACGTCTGCACTACACCCTGAAAAAATGTCACACATATACAGTATATAACCCCATATAAATGATGCGGTGGGGGTTTTTTTTGCCTAATTGTCTTTATTGTTAAGTTGGTCTTAAATTGAATTTCAAATGCCATTAAAAAGTCTTGGATTTAGTTTGACTGAAGCTATAGAAACGCTGAGGTAAAAAGTAGCTCAATTAAATAATACTCAAAGTAAAAGTTACGAGTTACTTTCACCCCCCAAGTTTATTTTTGGTCATAAATCTTGCCACGGTTCTCTTGCATACAGTAAACATCTCATTTATAAGCTTAAAAAGGTAGAGACCGAAGCTTGCACAATTGGAACTTAACTTATTTTCCACAAAGGCATCTATATGAAATAAAATGTTTGCCAAAAAAATATATACAGTATAATAACACCAATAATTTATATTCAAAATCATATAGCTATAACTCGAAATCAGTGCCATGCCAAATGTGCTATGTGGGTAACAACATAATAGGTAGAAACTACAACCTGAACCAAAGAAAGTGACTGGCCGTTGATCAGAAATGTCACGACTAAGAAAAAATAGATTATGTTCAAGAGACCATGAAATGGAAATAAAAGAATAACCAGAAAAAGTAATGGTTGGGTGTAGAAATGTAATGAAGTACTTTGCTTCTTTTAAAACATACTTAAGTACAAGTAAAATGACAGATTTTTGGAATATACTAAAAAAAATTTCATTCGATAATTCATTACTTTCACCTGCACAGCCATGTTTCCAGCTGTCCATATGTACATATATATATATTTATTTATAAATACAACTACTTGCTGTGGTTCAAACTGGTTCAGTATCCATTATACTGACGTTTGATTGGATTGGTCCCAGTGAAGGTGTTGGACTAATGAACTCAGTCCAGCTCTGTTTCGATGTCAGGGCTAAGCTAAGCCCAGCAAGTGAGCTGTTCAGGCCATTTTTCAAATAATGGATACACACAGCCTCTTTCCATCTTCCACTTTAACCTCAACTGAACTGCAGAAAAGAACAGTGATTCCAACAGCAGGGTTTTACTAAAGGCGCTGTTTTCCCTGCCATGCTTATAATAATAACCTTTATGGCTCGGTGATGTTTCTAATGAGCGCTGAAGAGAGCTGGCATGGGATTCTTCCACAGCATCAGGAAGTGCCTTGTTCTTTCCCACACTGGCGTGTGTCTCCCTTTTGGCTTGAGGTGTGAGGGTATTTCCTGTTTGTGTGATGCGTTTTGAATAAAATGAAAGAACCGTCTATAGAAGCTAAACGCTTAAATAACTTGAATGTTTGGGGTTGGTTTTTGTTGTAATTTCAAGTCCAAATGTTACAGTTTGTGCTTGTTTTGTGCTGTAAAAAGTATATTAAGTGTTATTGGCGAAGTCTAATGCAATATGGCTGCTCTGAGTCCAGCGTGGGTTTTCAGCCCATGACTCTTTCTGCTGTAGTTCAAACAGCTCCCAGTGAGTGACTGGAAGTCTTTCTGTGCCAAATCAAATTGCAGAAACCTCAGGAAAACGAGGTCCACATGCTTACAACTCTGCAATGAAAGCAAACACCACACAATTACAGACTTCAGATGTCACTGTTGTTTCAGTGTAATCTCCAAATAAAATGTTTATCGCAAAGAAAAAGGAAAGATTTGTCCTTTTTCTTTGGCTCACAAAGTTAATCATCAGATAAACCCAAGAGGTTTCCAGGGTTTTGCAGCTGGTAAGACCACTAAAACAGGATGACTTTTGGTTTAAAACAAACCTCCTCTGTTTTTCACTTGATACAAAACAGTGTCCAACATGCTGCTGTAGTTCTGGTCATGTTATTTTTTCTTCTTTTTTTTATTGGAACCAAATAGGAGTGTGAGTTTATTATGAGGAGATAATAACAGTGGAATTAATGCATAAAAGTAGAGCACAGTGGTTCTCCTTATCTGTGGTCACGGTTGTCTCATTGTGGTTTTTAATTTATAGCCTAATTTGACTAAATCTTTGACATCATGGCCAATTAAATGTGCACAAAAGTGGGTTATACAAGTTGACTTTGCTTTCCACACATTGAAAAACACGCTGGGGTTTCTATCCATTCATCGCTGTTATTCAGCCTCGACGGCAAAATCGAACCTCCCCTCACTCATTGGCAGGACGACTGAGCGAGTCCTTCACTGTGTGAGTGTGAGATGATCTGTCTTGGTTTTAAGTGGGTGTGTTTTGAGTGACAGGAGCTGGAAAAACAGGACAGGACACAGTGGGAACTCAAACATCCCAGCTGATAGTGTTGACTAGAGTAGGTGCATGCATCCTGGTTGAGTTTGTGAGCATGAGTGGAATTGAGATATCTTGTGATTAAAAAGTCACTTTAATAGAGCTGCAAATGATTAAGAAGAACATTCAAAGTCTACACAAAGCAAGCTGTGAAGCAGCAGCTACAACACCAGTATATTTTCTTTAATCAAAAACTAAGAAAAAATGCACCCTGGCATCATATGTGGTGGAGGCTGTATGCCAGAAATTCTCAAAATGTGGGTCTGTAGCCCTAAAGTTGCTCATGAACCCTTTCATTGAGTTGCTGGGCTTTGCCTGAGTAAAAATAAGGAAAAAATATCTTATCTTTTTTTGAAGTGGTTTTATTTCTACAACTTATTGCAATAAGTTGTTTTCTCGGCCAGTATAGTCCCAGGCTCGGGACAAATGGGTCGTACTTTTATCACCTTGATTTGTCTCGTTTTGTGATTACAGCTTACTCACAGCTACAAACAGCCTCTGATGCAGTTGCATTAGCTATTTGATTGGAGCGTCAATACTGGAAGATACTTTTCGAGGCAGATAAACAGAAATGAGAAGAAGAGTCTTGTCTATTTTTCAAAGCAGTTCTTTCACAGAATTCAACAATAGAGCAGCACCAAATTGCAGTGTTTTAAAACAGTCCTTTTAAAACAGAAACCAAAATGAAACCTCCCTTACCGGTATATTTTGTAAACGCTTATAGCGACTATATTGAATCCTGGTGGCGCCACTGTATATGACGATGATTGACAATCGCTGATCTTGCGTAGCTCTCTTTGTGAATAGAAGTTACGTTGTGAAGGAAAGCTTAGACACCATTTAACTTTTCCCTTCAGTTTTTTAGTCTTTTTGAGCTGTCAAAATGAGTTGTTCTGCAGTAAACTGTTCTAACCGACCTGTGGAATCTAAGGGATCGTTGGAGTTTTTTTCAATAAGTAAAAAAGTGTGTTCTCAAGGCAGTACGCTAAATGGGCGGGGCATGTTACTAGGGCTCTGGCTCCAAATGACGTCAAAATTGCAAGATGGAAGCACCCCTAAGCGCCGTATTTTGGCTTGAAGAGCATTGAGTGGGAAGAGCTACAGTGCACGCCCACTAATTCAGACATTAACAGCAATAAGTGTTCAACAAACACACACAGCTACAAAAAGAGCATGTTTGGCCTTCCCTTGTCATGGCAGACAAACTGACAGTTTTTATGCTGATTTATTGAATCCAGACTTAATGGCTTAAACAGACACTCTCTTTTTCTACATGTTTGGGTTCTTTCCTTGTCTTTCACTTCTTGTTATTGCTTAATATTCCCTCCTCCTGCCATCCTTTTCTGATTTTCCTTTTGTCCTTTATTGTATTCCTCTATCCTTCTTCTACTCCTTCTTTTCCACTTCTCTCCATCGTCTCCTTCGCTCTCTGTTCCCATTTCCATCTCTACCCCTGATTTTCATTAGCTTTGACCTGCTGTTGGTAATGGGAAGACAAGCTGGTTCTGTTGACAGGTGAAGGCCAAAGACTTATATTTCCAACAAGCTTTCTACACTTTTCTACGCTCTACATAAAGTTGTGGACGATCCACATTCACAGGCGTCCAATTTTAAACATGTCCGCTGCTTTTATTTGTCGATTTTTGGCTTTGAGGTAGCAAACGTTGATTGAATGATGGTGTTTTATATCTCATTGTTGCCATGTTCGAATAATTAAAAAAATTAAATAAACAGGCACACCCCTCATGACTAACCTCACAGCAATAGCCCTTCTTCTTTTCATGCAGTTCCACCCACGTCCATCTCGACTGTTTATTTCTGCAGCAATTAGTGTTGCATGTCCAACGGTGTACAGTAATTCCCAGAGGTTCAGTTAAAGGTTTAAGTCTTGTTTATATGCCTCCCAATGAAAGTATTCCCTTGTAGGTGCCACACATCCATCCACACACACTACTGTTGTTTTAGTTGCATTAGTAGGTGATAAAGTGAATGTTGGCGAGCTGCACCAATAGACTTTAATAAAATGCTGTGTAGGGAGTTACACAGCTACCATTCCTTAATAATTACCTCAGGTGCTTATGAGCAAGGTGGAGGACGGAGGAGAGTTCCTGTTTCACTGTTTCATCTTCTTTTCCCTCTGTGAATAAGTCCTGAATATGAATATATTCCTTTAGTGCCTTCGGCTGATTAAATGAGCTCTAAAAATAAAATTACCAAGTGATGTTAGAACACTTTATTGATTTTTTTTTCTCCTTTTAAAGAGGATTGTACTCGCAGCGTTTTAGCCCTTAGGAGCACTTTTAGGTACAAGTCCTCCAGCTTTATTCCCAGTGCAGCTCATTAGCTCACATTATTTGCTGAGCTGCCCAGACAGGGCCTGTACGGGCACACACACACAAACACACACACACACACACACACACACACACACACACACACACACACGGCCAAAGTCACATGGTTTGGTCATTTTTGGGCTGGGTTCAGCTCAGGCAGCCAGCTTAAGAAGCAGTCGACATCCATTGTGCACTTGTTAGACCCTATAATGGTTTGAATAAAGATGGACACAGACAGGGCTTTAGTCCAGTCTGTGTCGGCCTATTATACTTTATCCTGATGCTCTTACTCGTAATGATGTTTCTACAGCAGCGCTCAGGGCTGCTGTTAAAGAGTCTGGAGCCTTTCTGAACCTCCTCTGATTTTTATCTCGCCTTCCTGTAACTTCTGTTATTGCCCTGTCGTAATAGGTAAAAATTTGCCTTCCAGGCATTTCCTCTGACCCTTACCCTGTCTGTCACCAGAGCTTTTTCACTATTTGTTTTATTGCTTGGTTTGGTTGGTTTTTTAAATGTATTTGAAACTTTGAATTTGTTTCCCTTTACCAATTTTGAGTAATAAAAGTAAAATGTGTTTTTTTATTAAAGACTAATTATTTACGAGCTTGATTTTTCTATTCTAATATTTATTGATCTGTGTATTTTTCTGTATTTTGTTATAGATAAACAGATGGATGGATATTTTTGCTCTATTAGTAACAATGAATATTTTTGTCTTCTTCCTAAATTATGGGCGACTCTACTCTACTTGCTTTCTGTTTATTTTTATAGTATTTTGATTTATCTGTCTGTCTTTCAACAATTAAAAAAAAAAACAAAAATAGAGCACTCAGAGGGCAAAGCGCCAAATATCCTCTTTGCCTGATATCAACAGTTATCTGGATCAGTAATCAAAGATCATTCACACTTTAAAGGCTTAGAAGAAGTTTCTACATTACTAACAATACAGTAGGTCCAAATGTAAGGGCACCAGTGTTGGGAACGTTACTTTAAAAAAGTAATTAGTTATAGTTACTCACTACTTTTTCCAAAAAGTAACTGAGTTAGTAACTGAATTACTCCATAATAAAAGTAACTCCTTACCAAGGAAAGTAACTATTTGCTTTACTGTTAAAAAAAAAAAAAAAATTTGCCATATGTCAAAGAATTCAGATTTTTTAGATGCGTGTGTCGCCTGTGAGGTGCTTCATTAAATTGGAGTTGCTTACAGTCTTCACTCCTGGATATAATGAACACTTCACATGCACGTTCTTGCCTTTGACCACAATTAATCTATAGTGTTTGTATCGTCACCTTAAAAATTACAACTTTTCATCGGACTGCTCCACGCTCGCCATCTCTGCTGCTTCATCCAATCTGCAGTGTGTGTGTGTGTGTGCGTGTGCTGGCACATGTGTAAAAACACTGGCTCTGATTGGCTACCATGACACAAGACGCCGCTTTAGCCAATCATAATCGCTCACCTTGTTTTTTAACCCACCTCAATACAGCTGAGTAAGAAGCTGGGGGTGCTTTCGGATAACAGTTTATTCAATCAATACATGTAACGCACTGCATTTAACGTTCAGTAACGATAATGGCGTTGTAACGGCGTAAAAAGTAATAAGTTAGATTACCCCGTTACTAAAAAAAAAAACGCCGTTACATAATGCCGTTATTTTAAACGCCGTTACTCCAAACATTGAAGGGCACCCCCATTTAAAAAATGAAATGAAATGTGGAATTCAAATCCAATCCAGATGAAACTCAATGGGGTAACTGAAGAACCAATCTGACATAACTGAGTCAAATTTCATACAAATCGCTCAATTACATATAATGACAGATAGGGATTTTTCAATTTTTGAAACTAGTCCACAATCATTATATTGATCTATTTCCCCTCCAAACTTTTATAGAATCTTCCATGACATAAGGTCTATATTTGGTTACAATTTTGTCCAAATCCATTGAGTACTTTTAATGTAATCCTGCTAATAAATTAACACTGTGGAAAAATATACCCACCTTGGCAGAGGTAATGAAGTGGATTATATTCACTATTTCTTTGTATATATCATAAAGCATTTATACACTTATTCAATCATCGACACAAATAGTAAGTTTGACTTTGTTTCAATATAACTAAGAACATTTTTGACTCGCTGAGGTTAAAAAATGCTGCATTATGTTCAAAGTGTAAATTATTTTAGAAGTTAACTAATATTCTACCTGTATCCTTTAACTTGGCTTCTATCAATGATCTTTAATGGCAATAGTGAACAGGTAACACTTTACTTGAAGTTTTGTACAGTACATAAAGACTGACATTACGCTGTCATTATTATGACATAATACCTGTCATTAGCATGAATAAGGTGTCATGAAGGCTGTCATTAAGTGTTGTTCGCTACCTTAACCCTAACCCCAGCAGATCTTGCCAACATAGCTCCAAAGGTGTCATAATTTAGCGAACGACACTTAATGACAGCCTTCATGACACCTCATTCATGCTAATGACAGCGTAATGTATAAAACTTTTAGTAAAGTATTACCAGTAAACTTTAGTCCTCCATGTTTTAGCTGCCAGCATGCACGGACACACCTGAATGAGGTAAAGTCCTGATAATGAGCTGGTTATCACATTCAGGTGTGTTGAGTGGATCTACAGGAATAGAAGTTTAAATGAACCATTGGAGTGAAAGGATGTAGAGTGTGGATCTGTTCAGGATTGACTCGTCCTAAAGTCAGGACTTGGATCAAGATGAAGTGGAAGACAAAATAAAAGAGTGGTTGTATTTTTCAGTGCGTGTGTGTGAGATGAACTGTGAAGCTCACTGTACGTGTCCTTCATGACGTCACGTCTCCTAAATCCTTCAAAGCAGGATGAAGCTGTTTTCAATGCACGTGAATGAAGCGCTTCAACACAGTTTGTGGAAAGAAAGCAGACCTTTGTTTTTGAAATGAGATACGTTGGTTTTGTAGGAAAAGTGTGTGTGTGTGTGTGTGTGTGTGTGTGTGTGTGTGTGTGTGTGTGTGTGTGTGTGTGTGTGTGTGTGTGTGTGTGTGTGTGTGTGTGTGTATGTGCACTCTGCTAATCACACAGTGTGTTTGTTGTCTGTGTCTTCCCTTTGTTTCCATTTGTTTCTTTTTAACTTTTTCCTCGTCTGTGTCTCCCACTGCTGAGTTATGGTTCCTAATGAAAACATTAGCATTCTTCTGTGGAAAGATCCAGGCTCTGCATAGTGTGTCACGGGGTCACACACACACCTTACCCCCCATCGTTATTATTCACGAGCTGATAGCCCTCATGTGTGCATACATGTTTTTGCACGTTCCGTTGTGCGTGTGTGTGTGTGTGTGTGTGTGTGTGTGTGTGTGCGTGCGTGCGTGTGTATGTGTGTATCTCCAGGCCCCAATAAGCCAGATAAAGATCCATCACAATAATGGAGTTTTAATGGCTGCAGTAAAAACCACCTTCAACAAACCCTTGCTCTCTGTCTTTCACACACACACACAAACACACACTCACACACACACACACACACACACACACATTTTGCCTATGTTTATCTCTGCTTCCCACAAACTCACTGCCACTCAATATATCAGAACTCGATCTTGCACTACACACTTGAGCTTCATGCTGTGCACTGACACACACACACACACACACACACACACACACACTGAGCTCTTAAATTAACCACAATTCACCTCCGTTTCTCTTTGACCACACACTGAAATATACTTCATGATTGCACCAAACCACAGAATTCAAAATATTGTTGTAAACTTTGTTTATTTTCTCTTTACACTTTATGAGTTTTTGGATTAAACAGCAACTGTAATGTTCTCTCACTAAGGCTTACTGCACAATTCAGATTTTCTTTTGGGAGAATCACCTTTTTGTGTGTGTGTGTGCGCGTGTGTGTGTGTGTGTTCATGTTCCACATTAAATGGACTTCTGTCATTGTAGAGTATGAACTGAAAGTGACCCACAAAAGAGGTGCTGAGGTACTACGTATGTGTGTTCATAGAAGTCAAAATATGGAAGCATTTATCTCTGCATGTGTAGCACTGATAATATGTAAATATTTATTCATTCAAAAGGTAAAGTCGCCCGATGAGTCACTTGAACATAGTCGCACTTTTTGCTTGCTTTGTCGCTCCAGTGACGTGACGACCCTGAGGGCTGCACACTTCTTCTACAGCAGCATGTAAATGCTCAACTTACTGAAGGATGAGTTCTGGCCATCTTCTACTCTTAAACATGTTCATAAATGATTCCTTACCCCTTTAGCACCAAAGGAATATCTTTAATATTACGTGAATATCTGTAAAAGTCACGATTTTCTATTAGCTCTGTCTGCTAGCATAGCATCTCTTCTTCACTGCACAATGGCGGTTTTTTCCCTCACCACTCCTACTGGGACGCAGAATTGTGACTTTTGTCGCATTTTAATGATGTAAAGGTCAGATAAATATGAGCTGACCGTATAGACAGCAGTCACATTGTAAAATATCAGATATGTATCGGATTTCGGAGCACATGAAAGTGGCCTGGGTCAGATTTTATATTATAGGTCGGTTACAGGTCGCATATGGGCAACAAAAAATTAAGAGGCAGTATATATGACTGCATTTGGGAGGCAATCATATATAGCCTACAAATTACACGTCACTAATGTTATGGGTTCTATAAAAGCGGACCACTTTAGACCATTTTTCTTTATTCATGTCCAGGATTGAAGAATTTGTGATTGAACTTTTCCTTCCTTTGATTTTATCTCTGTTACTATCATGTTTGTTACAGATTAAACTCTTGATATTTGCTCATCAGAGATTAAAAGAGCCGTTTATTTTATTTATTAATTTATCTTGTAAGATGCTTATTCCAGTTCAAGGTCACTGGGTTCTATTCACCCACTGAATGAATCTGTACGTTCCTGCTTGTCCTGAACAGAATCATGGGCTGGTAGAGAGAGAATATCCCAGCCTATGTCAATACTTGTATTCATTTAATATTAAAGATTCAAAGGCAATGTATGAAATATATCTTACTGTATCTGTAGGGCCTCAAGAAAGCGAACTGCATATCCCAGTGCTATCTATACATTTTATCTTTAGTGTATTCACTGCATCTGCACAGCCTCTATTTAAACACATATTCTTTTGCTTTAGGTCAGAGTGAGAAAGCAGAAGACAGCAGATGAAACTCTTTATCTCATCTGGATCATCTTATCTTTACTGCCATGTTTTTCTGAGGGATTGCAGCCAAAATGCAAAGCCACAAAGTTAAATCATCTGCAAACACAATCCCAGTGACATGAGGGAATGCTTCGCAGTAAAACAGCCAGTTGTGTTCACTCTCCATCACCTAACTGTGACTCTATACTGGCACCAAGGTGTTTGTCTGTTATGGATGAAGATGGAAAAACAGTAGAAATGATACTTATCTGGGGGAGAACAAAGATTAAAAAAAAAAAAGGGTGAACATTTTCAGACCTCATCTGTCTTCTTCTGATGGGAATTGGTCAGAATCTACGAGTAAAAAGATAAGGAAAAGGATTGAAGTCCTTATCACGTCATGTTGCTGTTTCCTGCTCATGAATTAAAAAAACCCAACACACAGCATGTGCCTCCATCGTGTGTGTCAGATGCTAATGCTAATGCTAATGGAGCTTAGACTCTGGGCCAAACTGAGTGCACACAAACACTAGGAGGACTGAAGTGGTCCAGCCTTATTATCCAGCTACATTCCACTTCTATCTTTGATGGATTGTTTTTGTTTCTCACACGTCTCGCTCATGTATTATTTCGTTTTTGTGTTCATAGAGTCAGAATTGGATGTCGTTTTGTGTTTTCATGTTTCAATAGTCGAGGCTACAACATGGATTGGATTGTAATGGCATCTCTGCTTTCTGCAGATGACAATTGGCATTTTAGCTTCCTCACATGTGATATCAACCGTAATTAAGCTCTACGAGTAACGGTACTTAAATTTGAAGTACATGAACTCAATTTACTAGTGCACAAGTATACTTTTACAGCCCTGTTTACATGACAACGTTTTGCTTCTGTTTCCGTTTTTGTTTCCAAAAAGTTCCGCATTTACATGGCAACGTTTTCAAAACGACCTCTGTTTACATGGAACTGCTGGAAACACCAAAAACGATGTAGTATACATGTCAGGCCACTAGATGGCGGTGTAGTTTTGCAATGAACCAAAATAAGCTAATTATTTAATTGCCATCCATTCACCCCGTCAGAAAACATTTGTGCGTCTTTCACGCTCTTATCCAAACACATCACCTGACCGTTCATTCACCGACCGAGCCGAGTCCAACTAGAGTCCGCGTTAAAAAGATAGAAATTAAGCAGTGCTCTGCAACCTCAGTGTGCATTAGGGGCGTCCCAATCCAATATTGATATTGGATATCGGTCCGATATCAGCCAGAAAATGAATATTGGATTTTATTGGACTGCATCTAAAATCTCCGGTTTTTGTTGTTTTTGTCCTCGCCCTCAGTTGTTCCCACCGTATACTGACAGTAAAAAATAACTGAAGTTAACTTGAATTATTGACTATTGTTCTTTGTTTGAGTAACATCAATACCAATACTCAAGACTGCAATATCGGTATCGTATCGGAAGTGAAAAAGTTGTATCGGGACATCCGATAAAAACTTTTGCGCTTTCACTAGAAAACGTTCTTGTGTAAATTAAATGGGGACTTTACTAGTGAAGCAAAAGCAAACACAGGCTTGCCATTGGCTTTTGAAAATATTACAAACAGTCATGGTGCTGGTTACATTCTTTAGGCTTTACTAGTACTGCTAGTAGACTAAAACAGTTTACTAGCACTACTAGTGATTCTTTTGGCTTTACTAGTACTGCTAGTAGACTACAACAGTTTACTAGTAGTACTAGATAGATGTCAATCCTTCATTAAGTCTGAGGGGGACACCTTTCCTGAAGTTGAGGAGTTCTAGTATCTGAGGGTTTGTGCAGTTGGTCAGTTGTAGAGGGATGTGTGTGAATATAGAGCTGAGTCACAGAGCAAAGCTCTCTGTTTACTGATCTATCTACATCTCTACCCTCACTTGAGGTCGTAAACATTGGGTCATGACCGAAGACGATACCAGATACAACAACCTAACTGCACTGACCCCGTACCAGGTTGAGAAGTTCATTCTCTCTGTATTGGGGGGGGTAGCACTGCTGTGTTAGCACTTCTGCAAGAAAGCTTTGTGTTCTAGTCTTTCACTGTGTAGAGTTTGCATGTTCTGCTGAGTTTTTGAGCATATAGACTTTCTCCAGATATTCCGTTTTCCCCCGAGGTCAGAAAACATGAATTTTAGATTAATTGCAACTTGAACACTTGAAAGCCTCTATCTTGTCTTCTGATTACCTTCCTTTAAAGACAGACAAGTCAAAACTTACAGAAGCAGATTAGGGCCAATTTTGATGGAGAAAATAATTTGAGGTTAAAGTTGAAAAATGAAATAAATCTCTTCAGAAGAAAAAACCAGTCAACTTTGGAAGAGGTAGCAGCTGTACGGAAAGATTAGGGCCAGCTTTGATGGAGACTGTTGTCGTATATGGTGAATTGACCCTAACTAGCTTCCGTAGATTTGACTTTAATAGCAAACCTTCGACTTTTATCACAATATTGTATTTTGAGTTTATTTTTTAAATTTGGACTTTAATCTCAACATTTAGACTTTATTCTTGACATTTCGACTTTATTCTTGATTTGGCCAAAATTATTTTCTCCATCAAAATTGGCCTTAATCTGCTTTTGTAAAAATCACCTCGGATAAATTGGAAGAAGAGTGGGATTGGGATGTCTGACTTTCTTTTTTACCAAATACTGCTAACAGGAGCTCAAGTGGTTGATCTGGTCAACTTCTGATCTCTGATTTTTATCGTTACCATTGGATGTCCTACAGTCCGTGAGCAAGTGTACACCAAATATTAGAATATGAATGTTGTTGAGCCCCTACGCTAACACATATTTCTTTAAATCTTTGCCGTACAGTATTTGCGTCCCAAGTCTTATAGTAAACATCAATTTTGAAAAAAAACATTTTTAAGAGTTTTGTCATCTTCTTTATTAGAAACTTGTGCCTCTTTCTCTCATCTTTCAGCTGGAGGCAGAGTTAGCGCTGTGTGAGAGGGAGGGGGCGGAGCTTCAGGAGTACGCCAACCAGGTTCTGCAGCAGATCGCCGACCGATGCCCTGACATTCTGGAACAAGTCGTCAACGCCTTGGAAGACAGCAGCTGACACGCTAACACACGCTAACACACAGAGGCGTGAACTTTAAAAAGAAAAGAAGAGGCTAATTAATGCAACACTGGCAGGTTCATCCAAAAGGAGGATTTTACTTCCAACATGCTTCATTTTTTTCTTCCACTTCTGTCTGTGTTTCACCAATTACAAAAAAAAAAAAAAAGACCAATGAGTGATTACTGTTCGTTTCCATGTTTTGAAAGTATTTAAATGTGAAGGAATTCACATTGATCTGTTGGTGAAAGTGTGATCCTGATTTAAAGAAAATAGTTTCAAAGCTCAAAAAAAAATATGAGTAAACGTGTGTTGTCAGTTTCTGTCTGACATCAGACCCACGCAGTGTTGCCACATTAGATAGATTCTGATACAGAGGAGTATTTATTTCAGCTGCTTTTGCGTCTTTACATCATTTGCTGCTATTGTTTCGGTTCCTGTTTGGTAACTATTTCTCCTTCCTTGCTGGTGTGCTTTTAATCCTTTGTATAAATGATGAAATGTCCCAACTTGTAGTTTCTTTTGGCATCACGCTCTTCGTGTGTGTGCGTGTGTGAATTGTAAAGGGAGACTTTCGATGAACCAATGCATAGATTTCATCAGGGAAACACGCAGCACCAAATGTTCTTCACCATTGACCGAAGAGACAGACCACAGAGACTCTCGCAATGGTCCCTTTATTCTTGGAAAAACACCTCAGTAAATGCTCTGCGTTTGTATTTGTGTGAGAAAACTGAATTATTGTTGTTCAGTTTTTTGGTGTCAGGGCTTCAAGTTTCTGAGTTCAGTCGATGACAATCACTTTTAGGTTAGAGGGATGTCAAATGTGAACTTCCTCGTGCATTTCATTTGTGGGAGGAAAAGGATATATAACATTATACATAAATATATTTTTTATTTTTTTTGCTTTCGGTAATATATCTAAAAACACTAACGGTGTTAAAATAAACATGCTGTGATCCATGAAGCAAAAATATTGTATTAATATTTTCTGTTGTGAATGTTTTTCCGCCACTGTTACACACGACCTTGTCCTACAGCTGGATGACCTTGGGGGTGACACTACAGGTTTCCCGCAGGAATGAGATCCTCCACATGGTTTAAACACTCACTCCACAAAGCATGACACACTCAAACCGTTTCAATACAAAGCAACATTTTGGCCACTTTTGACGCCTTAAAGGCCTGAAAAATCTCACATCTGATTGGACGCTACAACCAGGAAGCTAAAATAAATTGAGTTCTCACAAAATTCTTTTCATTTCAAAACACAGATGAGCTCTCAGACAAAGAAAGGTCATGTTGGGTGTTTGGTTTTGAAGTGTGTCCGTGTATAGTGTAAAAGTTGCATTTTTGTTGATTTTTTTTTACTGCTCCTGTTTGTTACTGGGAACGGCCATGACTGGGACTTATGTTGAACTACTTGTGAATTAAATATGGTAAATAGGAAACTGAATAAAATACAAGTTTATCTTTGTTTTGACTTGTTTGGGATCTTTTTCTCTTTTTTTTTTTTTTTTTTTTTACAAAAACTGATGATTAGCAAGCGGGAGCTGAAGTTTCTCTGCATAGAAACAAGTAAAATGTGACGCTGAGTTCCACGACTTTTCACAATATCTCTCCTCACTGTCGTCATGTTTGGTGCATTTTTCCTTTAGTTTCTCCTCTCTTGTGTTTTCTGATTCCTGTTTTCCATTAAACCTCTTCACCCTGTTTATCTCCTTCCTTCACAGACCAAACTGAGTGTCTTATCTCATCACAAGTGGCTCATTCTCCTTTTCACCCACAATGTTTAAGTTCACCCTGACCTTCAGTTCTGTTCCTCGTCCTGTTCCAGCTCTTCTATAACAAAATACCACCAAAACCGTTTCCTCCATTGGGTCAATGTTCAAAAATTTGCCAATTGTAGCAAAACATCAAGGTTACATTTTTATTTTATTTTTTTCAAAGTTACACTGTAGAGTAGATAGAGATAAGAGCCTAAATGGATAGAAAAGACAAAATTGTATTTGAATCCTTAATTCATTCTAAATTAATAGTAAAAAAAAAAAAAAAAAAAAAAAAAGGACTAATTACGTATATAAAGACCTAAAGCATTTGTCAAACTCAAGGCCCAGGAACCAAATCCGGTCCTTGGAGCATCCAGTGTGGCCCGAAAGAAAAAGTCAAAATGACTGAGAAAACGTGAATCAATGAGTAAAAAATCAACTAATTCAGTTGTAGATACTGTATCTCAGTCCTTCCAAATACACTAAGTCATTGAAACTCCACAATATTTCCCATGCTTATATTTTCTCATTGCAAATTGTTGAAAAAAATCTTAGTTTTTATCAAACCTTGCAATTTTCTTCAAATTATCCTGCCAAATTACCCCAAATTTAATAAAAATTCGTCGCAAAAGCAATGATTTTTTTTAAATTAAAGGTGAAGATTGTGCTGATTTCTGTTACCTATTGTTTGAATATTGTCGGTGCCTTAAATACAGTGAGAACTAGGGCACATTAATGTTAAAATAATTGGTCACCATTAACCATCTAAAAGCTGCAGACGCTTGAGATCAAACTGGTCCTTATTTGGCCCCTGAACTAAAGAGACAGTGAAAGTTTACTTTTCATAGACAAAACAAAGTAAAGGAGCTATAATTGTCATTGCTGAGCTATGTGTGTACATTATTTTGAAAGGTAAAGGGCAAAAAAGGTTCTCAAACTTTTGTTATGATCTAATAAAACATCCATCTTTACTTCAGTTATATCTTGTCTGTTTTTGTGTTGGTGTCTGTCTCACTCCTGCTTTCTCCATCTACTGTCCTAATAAAAACTAATGGAGGGAGACAGACTGGATGGACAGAGCGAGCAGGAAGAAGAGACATGCCTTCATGACTCCCTGATTTATGTGACGGATGGAGAAGTAAATACTAGTGGAGAGTGAACACAGCTCAACCAACACTGGACAACATTTATTCCTTTAATCTCTGGTGAACCTCTTAGACCACATGTTCATAAAATATCAACTAAAAGTACTTTTCTTTCTATTTTTAATCAGGTCAGCAGACCTGATTAAAAATGCAAGTGAGGATGCAGGTGCTGGCCTGCTTTAGCTTAGCATTAGCATTAGAATTACCAATTGCATTATCTTAACATTAGCATTAACCTAGCATTAGCATAACATTTTCATACCATTAGCATAGCATTAGCCTAGTGTTAGCATTAACCTAGCATTAGCACTAATCCAGTATTAACATTAGCCTAGCAATAGCGTTAGGACTAACTTAGCATTAACCTAGCATTAGCATTAGCCTAACAATGGCATTAACCTAGCATTAACATTAGCTAGCATTAAGATTAGCTAGCATTACCATTAGCATAGCATTATCTTAACATTAGCATGAGCTTGTATTAGCACTAGCATTAACATAGCATTATTATTAGCCTGGCATTAGTATTAGCCTAGCATTAACATTAACCTAACATTAGCATTTATCTAGCATTAACATGAGCCTAGCCATAGCATTAAGACTAACCTAGCATTAGCATTAACTTAGCAATGATATTAGCCTAGCATTAACATTATCTTAACATTAGCATTAGCTCATATTAACATTAGCATTTACCTAGTATTACCATAGCATTAGCATAGCATCAGAAGTAATCTAGCATTAACTTTAGCCTAGCAATAGCATTAGCACTAACCTAGCATTAACCTAGCAATAGCATTACCCTAGCATTAACACCAAACTAGCGTTAACTTAGCATTAGCCTAACAATAGCATTGCACTAACCTAGCATTAGCCGAACATTAGCATTAGCCAAGCAATAGCATTACCTAGCATTAGCTAAGCAATAACCTAGCAATAGCTGAACATTAGCAAAAAGGTTGAAAAGGGTTGAATGTATTAGCTAAACGTATTAGCTGAACGTATTAGCTGAACTATTAGCTGAACTATTAGCTGAACATATTAGCTGAACTATTAGCTGAACTATTAGCTGAACGTATTAGCTGAACTATTAGCTGAACGTATTAGCTGAACTATTAGCTGAACGTATTAGCTGAACGTATTAGCTGAACGTATTAGCTGAACTATTAGCTGAACGTATTAGCTGAACGTATTAGCTGAACGTTAGCCCTAAAAATATGACACAGCTGAAAAGTCATTGCAGTACAAATAATGTAATAACTCAAAATGTTTAAAATTACATAAATATCTGGAACTTTCTGAACATTTTTGACAGCTTAATTGTCCAAATCAGACAAATGGTGTGGGTGAAGATAACGACACAAGTAAGAAAAAAAGGGATAACAATAGTGACTGGGATGAACTGGGATGAACTGGGATTAGATGCTGATGCTGATATTTAAGGCCACAGAGATGATGTGAACACGTGTACGCCTTGGTTCTCTGCCTGCTGTGTGTGGAGCACAAAGTACACGAGGAGAACAAATTGAGTGAGTGCAGAGGAAGCAGGAAGGGTTCGGATGCTGCGGTTTCTATCATCACACATCACATCACACATGAGCAAAAAGCAAAAGGAGGAGATTGTAACGGAGGGAGAGTCAACAGAGCGACAGACCAAAACAAATAACAGCTCAAACTGTGCAGCAGCGTTTGTGGTTTGAAGGGATGAAGTCGATCACTAGTGGTCGACTTCTCACTTCCAGATAGTGTAATAAATGCTTTGTAAAGTAAATAAATGGCTGAGCAGTAGGTGGTGGGATGAATGGAGGGAAAGAGGAAGGGTGGAGTGGATGGAAGAGGAAATAAAAACAATGTGAGAGGCTAAAATAAGCTGTTAGTCACTGAGCGTCCAACCATGACTTTCTCCTCTGTTTATCCACCTTTCACACATTCACTGTAATACATGATTTATTAAAAGCTTTAATACAAGCTTTAATAAAAACTTTAATACAAGCTTTAATACAAACTTTAATACAAGCTTTAATGCAAACTTTAATACAAGCTTTAATACAAGCTTTAATACAAGCTTTAATAAAAACTTTAATACAAGCTTTATTAAAAGCTTTAATACAAGCTTTAATACAAACTTTAATTCAAGCTTTAATGCAAACTTCAATACAAGCTTTAATACAAGCTTTAATAAAAACTTTAATACAAGCTTTATTAAAAGCTTTAATACAAGCTTTATTAAAAGCTTTAATACAAACTTTAATACAAGCTTTAATACAAGCTTTAATACAAACTTTAATACAGACTTTAATACAAGCTTTATTAAAAGCTTTAATACAAGCTTTAATACAAACTTTAATACAAGCCTTATTAAAAGCTTTAATACAAGCTTTAATACAAGCTTTAATACAGACTTTAATACAAGCTTTAATACAAGCTTTAATGCAAACTTTAATACAAGCTTTAATACAAGCTTTAATACAAACTTTAATACAAGCTTTATTAAAAGCTTTAATACAGACTTTAATACAGACTTTAATACAAGCTTTAATACAAGCTTTATTAAAAGCTTTAATACAAGCTTTAATACAAGCTTTAATACAGACTTTAATACAAGCTTTAATACAAGCTTTAATACAAGCTTTAATACAGACTTTAATACAAGCTTTAATACAAGCTTTAATACAAACTTTAATACAGACTTTAATACAAGCTTTAATACAAGCTTTAATACAGACTTTAATACAAGCTTTAATACAAGCTTTAATACAAACTTTAATACAAGCTTTAATACAAACTTTAATACAGACTTTAATACAAGCTTTATTAAAAGCTTTAATACAAGCTTTAATACAAACTTTAATACAAGCTTTAATACAGACTTTAATACAAGCTTTAATACAAGCCTTATTAAAAGCTTTAATACAAGCTTCAATACAAGCTTTAATACAAGCTTTAATACAGACTTTAATACAAGCTTTAATACAAGCTTTAATACAAGCTTTAATACAAGCTTTAATACAGACACTTATTTTTACTGTTCTCATTGTGTTCTCTTTACGTGAATGAAAAACCATCCATTCATCCTATAGATCAGTATCTCAACCTTTCAGCCCACAACCCCCAAAATGAAGGAAAGGTTCCAGAGAGCGGGGACCCCCACTGTAGCTGAAGACACAGACATGAACAGGGTCATCTATAAGGGGGATTAAAGGGAAGAGCTTTCTGGGGTCCATCCATAAAGTCAACAAAATGATGGTCTATTATTCTCTAAATCTGTGATAACCACATTTATTTATTTATTTATCAGAATAATATCCACTGTTAACCAGGACGCTTATTATTTTTTGTGCCATAGTGTTTCACTGCCAAAGGATGAATCACAGTCATAGGTAGGTATATAGTCATCTTAAAGAAATACAGTATTTGTTTTAATCAAAAATAAAATGGGTTAAAAGTGACCAAAAATGGTGAAATGGGGTTTTAAAAAGCACAGAAATTGGTTAAAAGTTGAAAATTAGAATGGCCAAAATCACACAGAAAAAGTGGTAAAAAGGATTTTAAGTGTCAATATAGGCTTAAATGATGCAGAATGCATGGTTGGACGGGGGTTTGGGGTTATGTCATTTAAAAAAGTAGAAACAATTAGTTTAAACTGGCAAACAATGAACGTGACAAATCATGAATGTGGTTAAATTGGCAAAAGAATGAAATATGGTGAAAAGATATGTATTTTTGTTGTCTGCTTAATTTATTGTCATTTTGTGTATTTTTGTTGCCTCTGTGCATACTTTGTTGTCATTTTCAGTGTTTTTGCTCTGATTTTGTGTATTTTTGTTCTCATTATGTATATTTTTGTTGCCTCTGTGCATACTTTATTGTCATTTTTGGTATTTTTGCTCTGCTTTTGTGTGTTTTTGTTGTTGTTTATATGTTTTTACCGTTACTTTTGTGCATTTATGTTGTCATCTTGTGTATTTTTCTGTAATTTTGTACATTTACTTTGGGTGCTGCACAAAATAAGTCAGAGAGCCACATGTGGCCCCCTGTTACCCCTGTCTGCTCATGTAATTTCACTTCATTTAATGCCTGATTTTGCTTCCTTGAGTTCAGATCACTTGGTTCCCAAATCCCAAGTTTTCCTGTTTCCTCCACCAATGAAAACCTTTGCAGTAAAACTTCATCGCGTTATGTTTTCTTTGTGTAATAAACCCAATAATCGTGTGCCTCAGGGCCGTGTATTGATCCACATGCATGCACTGTGTCCACGCTGTGCCGTACTCACGCCCTCGGTCAGACGTAGTTGGCTCTCACAGCTCTGAACAGGATGAGCGGCTTTAAAAGACGAATGAATTATAACTGGAAGTGCGGCTATGGCAGCTTTTCCCAGCAATGGAAAGCTAGCAAACAATTTAGCCGACCACAAATGAGTTGAATTTGGCCGAGGCCAATAATAAATACATTTCTGAGTGAGTTGAAAGCTAAATAGATGTAAGCTACTAATATTTCCATATTTTGACAGTATGTATTTATATGCAGAAATGTCCTTTCTACTGTAAGTTTTGGAAACTTTGAGTTCACGCGGTCTGCAGATCTGCCAGTTTTAAACTCTGAGTTATGAAAAAACTAAAATATGATGGGATTTCTGTTGGTTGTTGGAAGGAAGAGTTGACTTTACAGACAGGACAATGGTTTACATGTGTGTAATAGTGACAGAGAACCTCTCCCATCTGTCTACACACTTGACCAAAATAAATCACCAACACTCGTATGGTTTGGTTGACAAATCTTCTTATTTCCTTTCACAAACCAGCTGTAAAGTGTGTGTTTTAGTCAATGAATTTTCCATTTTTCCATTCCGATTTGATTTTCATTTTTAGAATTCAAAGATTAAGATTGAAATTCAAGGGATTTTTCTCAAAAATGAAATAGTAGAAGACAGAAAAAAAATCAAAAGATTGTGCGACTGGAAGTTCTGTAAGAATGTGTTTATTAAAAGCTTTAATACAAGCTTTAATACAAGCTTTAATACAAACTTTATTAAAAGCTTTATTACAAGCTTTAATACAGCCCTAAATACAAGCTTTAATACAAGCTTTATTATATGCTTTATTACATGCTTTAATACAAGCTTTAATAAAGCCTTAAATACAAGCTTTATTACAAGCTTTATTACAAGCTTTAATAAAGCCTTAAATACAAGCTTTATTACAAGCTTTATTACAAGCTTTAATAAAGCCTTAAATACAAGCTTTATTACAAGCTTTAATACAAGCTTTAATACAAACTTTATTACAAGCTTTAATAAAGCCTTAAATACAAGCTTTATTACAAGCTTTAATACAAGCTTTATTACATGCTTTATTACAAGCTTTAATAAAGCCTTAAATACAAGCTTTAATACAAGCTTTATTACATGCTTTATTACATGCTTTATTACAAGCTTTATTACATGCTTTATTACATGCTTTATTACAAGCTTTATTACATGCTTTAATAAAGCCTTAAATACAAGCTTTATTACAAGCTTTAATAAAGCCTTAAATACAAGCTTTAATACAAGCTTTATTACATGCTTTATTACATGCTTTATTACAAGCTTTAATACAAGCTTTATTACATGCTTTATTACAAGCTTTAATAAAGCCTTAAATACAAGCTTTATTACAAGCTTTATTACAAGCTTTATTAAAAGCTTTAATACAAGCTTTATTACAAGCTTTATTATATGCTTTATTACAAGCAAAAATGAAATAGTAGAAGACAGAAAAAAAATCAAAAGATTGTGCGACTGGAAGTTCTGTAAGAATGTGTATGAGAACAATGCTCGGAGAGTGAAAGAATGTTGGCGCTGCTGTGTTATAGAAGTTGATGGACATGAATCAGAACGTTGCTTTTCCAAGAATGAGTCTCAGGAGGAGGACATGATTGCAGAACAACCTCTTCTACCCCAGACCCCCCCATAAGAACATAGGAACTGTTCTGATGGTCCTGTGTGTGAGCGCCGATAATCTCCACCACATAACTAATCTGTTTAAGCACTGATCTTCCTCCAAGCCAAGAACCTGGTGAGATCTAACAGCTGCAACATCAGGATTTTCAAACCTCCAAGTTGAAAAAGTGACTTTGAACGCCACCAAAAGTCAGAGCTCCTCCTACTCAGTAAAAACTGGGAAAACATTATGTTTTTCAACTTGGAAATTCTGTTTTTCCAAGTTGCCTGGAACGCAGCTCGCTTCTTGATTGGTTGCTTTCCGTTTCCACGTGACATCACGAATCACGGGGTCGTGAGTTTTGGAGTCGTTAGTTTTGGTCGTAAATATTAAACAGTTTTAATATCAACAATTGTTGGCCCTGAGGAAACTATTGGGCTGAATTCACTCTTAACACACTTCCGTCCATAGGATAAACTTAACAGATGGATAATGATCTTAGAAGATATAAGATAATCTAGCGTTTGCCATCCTTGGTTGAGAACGGGAAAAAATCAGGATATATTTATCTTTAAGCGTCCAAAGATGTTTTATCCTGGGCACAAAACCACAAACTACAGAAATACAGTACCGTCCTCATACGGGCTCTTACTGTGAAAATGTCAACTTCCGATTAAAAAATATAAATAAAAACTTGTATTTCTTCTAACATTTTTTTTTTTCTGTTAGTTTGTTTTCAGAATATGAAAATCAACCAGTTTTTAGGGTTTTGTTTAACCCTTTTCCACCGCGATAAAGAAAATTACCCTAAATTTCAATCTTAATTTTTGAATTTGAAAATGAAAATCAAACAAAATTCACTTTTTTTGGTTTTAAATATTCTTTTCTAAACTGAAAATCTGAAAATTTCCCCAATCATCCAAGGGTTTGAACTATAATCAGCATCCATTAATTCCAGTTGGTGGCTAAACTGCTTATCGACAAAGTGGAGAATACTGTGCATGTTAATATGATAGTTAGATTAGACTTTTACACTTTGACAATGTTAGTGAACAACATTATTTGTGCAGAAACCGAGTCTCTCCCTAAGCAGGTGAGTTGTGTTTCAAGACGTAATAAATAATGTAACACTTACAGTCAGAGATTTACACAAAACCTATAATATGGGCCTTAAAGCTACAAATCTGGTTCATTGTCAAGTTTTTTTTTAAGTGTTATTTTCACTTGAGTCCATGTCTGTTATTATATTAAATGTTCAATGACAAATAAACATTTTTATTGCATATTTCACAAAATGTGCATCATTATAAAAAGTTTGCATGAATAGTCCTAATACATTGGAAATAAAGGAAGAAACACTTTGAAATTATATTAAAAAAAAAAAACAAAACATTTGGGAAATCATGTGAGAATAGGGCAGAAAATGAATTGTAATGGATTTATAGTCATTTTACACAATTTTAAAAACATCAGTTATAGCCAGACAGTTACACCATGCACATGATATTTTGACACTTTAAATGACAGAATGTTTATTCATGTCAAAAAAAAGAGAAGAAAGAACAGAGAAATTGTTAAATGTGTTTTGATGTCACGTTTCAGAATCAGAAATACTTTATTTATTTCAAAGGGAAATTGATTTTTTTTTTTCTAGATCAGGGACGTCCAATTTGGGACCCGAGGGCCAAAGTTGGCACGCAAGCGATTAGTTTTGGCCCCCTGCCCATATTTGAATTATATATATTTTTTTTAAAATATTAAAACGTATGTAATACAGTACAGTGATTTATGAGGAAACAAATTGTAAAGCTGATGTCCAATTATCAAGGCAGTGGAAAATGTTGTGTTTTCGTCGTACAGGCGAGGTTTGTTGTGTCCCATTTGTCATCATTTTATGCCATGAAACACAATAAATGAAAATGTTCTTCAATGTCTAACAACTTTAAGTGTGTATTTTGCACAGTTAAGTTATTGACATATCTATAATTTCATGCACTGCAATATGAATGTTTAGTTTTGCCCTTTAACGCAATTTATTTTTGGCCCTTCAATGAAAATTATTTGGGCACCCCTGTTCTAGACGCTCCAGAATAGGGGTGTCCCGATCCGATATTGTATCAGATATTGGTCCGATATCGGCCTGAAAACGAATATCGGATTAAAATTTCAGATTTTTTTTTTTTTTTTCAATTTATGTTTTATTTATTTTATTCATTTGTGGAATACTGTAGATATTATGTTGAAGGTTAAATGTATGTAACCAATTGGTTAATAATAAATGATCAGCTTTTCTCATACCTACTGTTGCTGACTATTGTTGACATCCAGCCTTTTCTAACATTCCACACGACAAAACAAGTCATTATTTTTTTTTTTATTAGAAAAAAATTAAAAAAAATAAAAGTATGTATGATTTATGCTCATATCGGATCAATATCGGTATCGGCCGATACGCAAGGCTGTAATATCGGTATCATATCGGAAATGGGAAAAGTTGTATCGGGACATCCCTACTCCACAATATTTTGAATGAAAAGAAGAAACAGTAAAACATAGAAATTAAGAAAGAAAAGAAAATGTACATAATTAAATAATTATAATATAAATGTACAAATATAATACAGATTAATACAACTACAGTACAGTGAGTTATCTGTGAAAACAAGAAGCTGTTGTGTTAAAAGTGATGAGTTGTACAGTTTGATCGACTCAAGCAGGAATGATTTCAAGGATTTTATATATTAAAAAAAAATTGAAACTAAAATATCAGAATCAATAACAGTTGTGGTTGTTTTCAGGAGTTTTATTTATTTTATTATTTAAGTGAATGCATATAAAAGAGAGGTACTACATCAGTGGTATCTTTCTATGCATTTACATGGGTCACATCATTGACCCATGTATCCCGGTACAGAGCCCAGAGTGCGGCCGGAGGCGCTGGTTCGAATCTCACTCCTGGCAAAATGATTTCATCCCATCCATCATCAGGAAGGCGCTTTTCCACGTCAGAGATCTTTCCTTTTATTCCCTCTGCTGCTGTGGAAGTGTTTCCTCCTCCTCCTCCTCCTCCTCCTGCGTGTGTAACAAGTTGGAAACCGTCCCGCTAACTGGGATGTCTTTACACAAGTCTCACTTTATTACAGACACCTGTTGCTCAACCGAAGCTCACACTCCGCTCCGCAGTCCAGACTTTAGTACTTTTACGGAGTTCCACGGGACGAGTTTGGAGGCTTTGGACGCTGACAGGTCGTCGTGGGGACCTCCGAGTGTGCGCGCGTGTGTTGTGTGTGTGTGTGTGCGTCACGGATATAACAACTTTGGAGATTTTTGACAAACTCTTCGGTGTCACATCGTTGTTTTTTTTTTGCGTCCAAAAACGGACACTTTTAAGGAGTTTTGTTGCTGTCAGCTCAGTCCGGGCGGTAGAGAATCTTTTTTTTTTTTTTTTTTTAATCACCGACCTGTCTGCAGTTTTCCAGCCGAACTGAAAGCAACTTTTCTCGGACCGGAGCCCTTCGGATGGTCGGTGGAGGAAGTTTTTCCTGGAGCCCAAAGGAGAGCAGGTACTGTCAATGAGTACTATACATTTACTAAGAATCACATGTGCACAGGTGATGTCTCTTTTTCTCTCTCTCTTTTTAAAGTTATAGCCTTTTTTTTGTTTTTTTTAATTTTTAGTTTTAGTTTTAAAGTCTTTAATCTTTTTTTTGCTTTGTTGTAACTTTGGTTACAAGAAGTGCCACTGATGAACTTGAAAACAGTAATAATGTGAACTATCACACACACACACACACACACACACACACACACACACACACACACACACACACACACACCAATTTAACTTGTTGAAGTTTTGTTCCCACAATGTTTTCCTTGTCACAAAATGGGCTTGACAGTTGTGTGTGTGTGTGTGTGTGTGTGTGTGTGTGTGTGTGTGTGTGTGTGTGTGTGCCCCAAATGAAGGCAGCCCTCTGGCTTTGCGGTGCAGACCAGGACTATTTTTGGTCGAGATGTTGCACAAATGTTTCTCTGAGTTTGTAGAAATTGCTCCTGCCTTCATCTGGACCAAACAGTTGGAGCTCCTGCCCAGGCTGACTTTTAGCCTGTGGCAGGTACCAGTCTCTATACAAACAATGAATGGACCCAGTAACTGTGAAGGAGGCCATAGTTTTCACAATCCGCACATGTTCTGCTAGTATATTGTCATATATTGTGAGTTTTGACTAGAAAATCATTCTACTGATTAGAAAACTTTTATTGAAAAACTTTCGTCAGTGTTTCTGTCGACTGCATTTTCGTAAGTGACAATATCGAGACTATGACTAATTGAAAAATACACGAAAACTAAAGTATAATGTTCGCAGGGGATGAAATCCTATTGGAACTAAGTTTCCATACTGGAAGGTATCCAATCAAAACTACTTTTGTTGAGTAGAAGGCGGGACAAGTCACTATGTGATCCAATAGGAAATGGTCTCACCTGTAAAAAGATTTTGTCGACTAAAATCTTAATATCATTTAGTTTCCTAAAACTTGACAATAACTGAAAGGAAGTGTCTCCTAGTACGTATTAACTATACATATATCGACATTCTATCCGTGCAAAAGATGTCGTTACCGGAAGTCACGTGACCATTCCATGCGGTTAGGGTTAGTTAGTCCCTAACGTAGTTTAGGGTTAGGGTTACAATTAGGGTTAGGGTTAGTCCGTAACGTAGGTTAGGTTTTTGGTTACTTTCTCGATTCATCCCTGCAAAGCGATCCTTCAACCAGTCCAGTTTGGTCTAAGGATGAAAAGGCTATGCACTGGCAACACCGGTTACTATGCTCCAAAATCAGTCAAGGCCTCAATGTGATAAAGATGTGCCCGTCTTCTTTCTTCCCTTCCCTTTTTTCGCTTCCTCTTCTTTTCCTCTCCTACCTTTTTCATTTCCTCTCCCATTTCCTCTTCCACTTTTTCCTCCTCCACATAAAACCGAATGGGGGTCACAAGGGCCAGGTCTAGGGTTAGGGTCATTGCTGGGGTCAGGGCTTGGGTTGGGTCAAGAGTTTCTTTCTCGTTTTAATTAGAGTTAGGGTTAGTTAGTCCGTAATGAAGTTGACGTATTAATACAAACGGAAGTACAAGTGCGTAGCATCTCATTGGCCAGTTTAGATCACGTGACCTAAACTGGCCAATGAGGGGCGTTGCGTACGGACAGAATGCCGTTATATGGATAGTTGTGTGTTACGTATTGACAGCCACTGCCTAACTGAAATAGTCCTGATGATAAATTTGGACTAAAACTTAGCTGCGTTTTAGTCCAAAGACGATGACTAAATTAAAATGTGATTTTTTTAATTTTACAAACTTATCACTCAATCTGTTACATCTCGTTTTTGAAATCTTACATTTTTAGGATGTTTTCTCGGTTTGTGATCAACTCTGATGAATGCTGAGAATATGGAACACAGAGAGTCGAGCAAAATGTTCTCCTTTTTCTTTAAATGTGTCTTCAATCTGAAGAATAGCCAGTATTTGCACATTTAGATTATGTTCTACAGTGGTAGTTCTTTCAGTGACTCTCTCATTTTGCTTCACGTTAAATCCACCAGTGAAGGTGAACATGAAGGTGTTCCCTTCATTTGATGATCAATATTTTCTAGCCCTGTTGTGACGTTTCGTGTCAAAGTGCTAGTGTTGGCTTCAAGGCCTTCGGTATTTGTGAAACAGTCAACATTCTACAGGACTGTTTTTTTAATGTTTAAAAACACAATGACTCACTAGAGATCAGAAAACACCGTATTAGATTAAAAAACTGCTGCTAACAACGAAGTTCTATGGCAAGATCTAGACTTTGTCACATTGACAGTTTTTCCACCAATGACAGAGGTTTTTCTCATTCTTTCCAGTTCAGGAATCTACTTGAGCTTTTCTCACATTCTCAGGACAATTGGTCCTAGAAAAAGACACAAAAGCCAACATTTTCACTTCTGTCAAGGAGGTCATATTTTCACCGCCGTATGTTTGTTGTCTATTGATAAGATTACATCACTTTACGCCATTAAAGAGCTACTACATTTTTTATTTTGGCTGTGGTTCAAAAATAAGAAAATCTCTATATCTCATCATTGGCAAGATTTCAAAAATCTCTATCTCGATTCTTTATTGACCAATCTTTATGAAATTTGACTCATCTATGTTGGGTTTGTTCTTCAATTACCATACTGAGTTTCAACCGGATCGGATCCAGATTGCACATTTCATAGTGATTTTCTATAAATGGGGTGCCCAATGCCATACATTTTGCCCTTTTGAATGGTTATTAATAGGGATGAAATTTGTTCAAAGTGTGAATGATTATGGTACCATGGTCAGAATCACTGATCCAGATAAATGCTAATATCTGGCAAAGAGGAAATTTGGTGCTTGGCGGTGGTTTGTGCTCTCTGAGTGCTCTTGTTCCTAATATTACAGGAAAAAATGTATTGGTAAAGAAGTTGTTTCTCTAATATTGCCGTTACGTTATTGAAGAATTTTAAAAGGAAAAAGAAAATTCTGAGCCTAGTTGGAGAAACACTGCATTACATGCGGTCATGTTTTTAAATGAATTCCAAATTCCACCAACAATAGTAATCTTTTTTCCTGCTTTGAGTCACTGAGGCATGTTTTTGTTTAGTAACAAGGATTTACAAGTTAGTTTCTTCCCCATTGTTGTCACCGTATGCTAAGCAGACGCCGCAGATGAGCTCAGGCCATGTCTGGCAGGGACGTCTCCACATTACTGTGACTTGTTCAGAGTCTTCCAGTCTGAGACCAACACGAGCTGTGGACGGGACTGACAGCAGGGCTGATAAATGCTGCGGGAATGCGTGCGTGCAGAAAGCTAGATAGTAACATTAGATGTGCAGATAGGGGTGCTGAAAAGTGTTGCTGTCAACAGGTTAACCATTAGACTGAGATCCTCTATCTTCCCCCTACCTCCGGTCCACCAAGTCCACCTCTGTCCTTCCACCCTCCGCCTTACCACCATTCATTAAGTGTTCAATTAATGTACTAAAAAAAGACCACAGTTGTATGTGTGCGTTAGCTGCATACTGTATATTAAACTGGACTCACACACATGTTTGATGGTGTGTGAGTGTGATGATGATGAGGATGGCCTTCTCACATCCCGGGTCGAAGAGTCAAAATCCTTAGTAGCCGATCCCTGTTTGGGAATTTTTCCTAGTATGGAAAATGACAGCCTTTAGTAAACCATTGTTCTGCATCTGTTAGTGTGCGTTGGTGCTCCTGAGAACAGTTGTTTGTTTAATAGAGAACTAACACGGAGTAGTTGGTTGTATTTCTGAACGTTTGGAGCATTGAGGACAAATGAAGCAAAGCGCTACAATTTTGTTCTCGTTTGGAATCACTGAAAAGAAATAGAGATGCACCAATACAAGTTTATTAAAACCAATATGATATCAATAGTTGGATTATGGCTGCTCGATTATAGAAAAAAATGATTATTTGTAAACCAGAAACTTGTTTTTTTGTACAAAACAATGTATAATATATTCTTTAAACATGAATAAAATTCTTCAAACCTTAAAATTAAGAATGTTGACTTTTGCACTAAAAAATCAGTTCTCGCATGTGATGTGTTTTTGCTCTATGTCTTTATCATCAAACCCCAAAAAAACCAAAGTGTTCCCATACAAGATAACTTGACTTGTCTTGCTTGTTTACCAAGCGTTTACATATGTTTTTATGTTATTTAGCAAATAAAACATATGTAAAATGTATTTACTTATTCCATAAAATAATAATCATAGTTCTTTCTCAATTATGTTGTTTTTGTAATCATTGGTGTAATAATATAAATCATAATTGAATTCTGATTCATTGCAAAGCCCTAACTTGGATCTGAGTACTTGCTGATCCAGAGAGTTTTAGTTTCCTCTGCTTGTTACAACCAATTTTGATATTTTAGATAGAAAATCATTTTAGAACTGACATTTCAAGTGAGAAAAAAAAAAAAAAAAAAATTCTTTGAAACAACAAAGAAAACACTAATACATGTGCAAAACACCAAATAATTAATTTTTGGATTTCTCAACCACTTTAAATTCACAAATTTGATGAAACTACAAAATATTTGCAGGAGCTCACATTTTTCCCGTGCCTCTATCACACGACCAGAGTCATATTTTATCACAATTGTCGAAAGAACTGACACTTTTTCTGAAATCTTGCAAATTCCTTTCAAATTCCTGTACAAGAATTTGTCACAAATTCACAGTTTTAAAGGGAAGATCCTGCTCAGACTGATACCTGTCATTTACTGCTTGGATATTGTTCATGCCTTACACACTTTATATATCATTTATACAGTATGTGGAAGTACAAACTAGGGCACAATAATATTGAAATTGATTTTTTACCCCCCTAAAATCTGCTTCGTATTTGGCCCCTGAACTAAAATGAGTTTGACACCACTGATTTAAAGCATTTGCATGCATTCTGTATTGGTTCTTGGTATCAGTGAACTTTAACAAGTCTATTAGCACAGCATTGGTATCGGAGAATCTCTAATAACAATAATAATATTAGCATTAGTTAGTTGTGTTACCCTAATCACTTACAGTATCAGTGACTCATTGATTGTCTCCAGGGGTTTTATGGGGGAATGTTTTAAGACATTTGAACTTTAGTGACATTGAAGTGATAATTAAAAACACGTTTTAAAGTTGCTTTGGGTTGCCATGACAACAATAAGTGAACTTCAATGCAGGCCATCTTGATCTGTTTGATCTTAGTTTACGTTATTAGAGAGATCACATGGTTCCTTAAAGTCGTGTAAAGGGCACAAACGGGCACACAGTGAACTTTTATAATATATTATAGAAATTATATTATTCTTATAAGTTACAATACAGTCACTTTGTGTGATAGAATGTTTGTACAGCATGTGTAAGCTGCAGTAAAAGTCGCCTGAAGCTGCTGCTGATGCTCAGACAGTGTTGACAAAGCATTGTGGACATGCGGTAGTCATTATGGTCAACTGTTGTGCTTCAAATGTGACCCTGTGGCTGCCAGAGCAGTGTCTTCACTTCACTGTGTGTGTGCGTGTCTGCGTGTGTGTGTGCGCGTGCGTGCGTGTGTGTTGGCTGTTCAGCCAATGACATCATCCAAAATGTGTCCGAGCAGTGAGTGTGCGACAGCCAAGAGCCGCTGTGTGTGTGTGTGTGTGTGTGTGTGTGTGTGTGTGTGTGTGTGTGTGTGTGTGTGTGTGTGTGTGTGTGTGTGTGTGTGTGTGTGTGTGTGTGTGTGTGTGTGTGTGTGTGTGTGTGTGTGTGTGTGTGTGTGGTCAGCAGCTGTAGAAAAGCAGCAGCGTTCAGTTTACTAATAGCAAAAGTGGTTTATTGGACACTTTACAGTCCATGAGTGTGTTTGATAAACCCTGGGGTCGGTAAAGAGGGACAGTCACAAACTAAAACAGCCACAATGTAGACCAGACCTGTAACATTCCTCCTCTGACCACTGATTTATTTACTTGTAATGCCTTGCTAATAGCAGCTCTGTAATTATCACTGTAATCATCATTATTGGGGTATTTTCTCCATCATGCACTGTAAAAACAAAGTGAAAACAGACCAACTGCTAGGTTCTGGTTAGTGTTGAATTCTCCCAATAATTCCCTCATGATGTGAGTGTGCTCTGTAAATAGAAAATATATTAAGAACTTCCTGCTGTTTTCATACTTTTACAATCCGACCGCTATCCTAAAACTCCAGAACACATCTTAGAATTCTACTCGAAAATATCCAATCTGATCAAAACATTATTTATTTATTTATTTATTCAGTTCATTTCCGAAATGGTTGCAATCACAGAAATTCATTTTGACATTCAGAGCAAAATCACATCATTGTTTTTTTTTTTTTTTTTTTTTTGTCCTTTTTCATGCCGGAAAGGGCGACGGAAAAAAGCATTATGCTTATCCAGATCCGTCCCCTGATTTGAACACAGATAATTTTACATCAATCCTCGTTTCTTCCCTTGTCAAACATTCTCATCTTCTTCATAATTTTATCTTTTCATTAACATTTTTTTTTTTTTTTTTTGTCCTTTTTTATGTGATGCGTTCTCGTCTGCAGTCATTGTTCCTGTTGTTACTCCTCCTCACTGTCCTTTTTTTCCGTATCTCCTCGAGCTTTCTTTTCCAGTCGTTGTTTACGTTCCTCCAACTCTCCAAACGAAAAGTTCTTCTTCTTTCGGAGTACCTTCATATCCTCTGAAAGTCGCCTCAGCTTACGATCCATCAGAAAGGCACATGCACCTACACATACCCACATCATTAGCAGGCCAAAGATCATGACCCCTAGCAGATGGAACTAAAAGGAATTTATTTATAATAGCAATCCATATATTTATGGGTAAAGATGCGCAAAGAAGTTGTTTACTACAAGACAAACTATTTCAAGCTGAGAATAAGTAAAAACGGACATGTCTGAGGCCACCTGCGCTACCTTCATGGCCTACAAAGGGGTCACGGTCCACACTTATATCCAGTATCTACCTCGACAATGGACCACAGGAAGTAAAAAACCTTGGCTGTGTTCGAAATCGCATACTAACGTACTACACACTACACATTCAATGAGTATATACAGTCTACTACATACTACAATTAGAACGATGAGCGTTCCCATTGAAGTATACTTCCAAGTTTTCAAAGATGCATTTCAAACCTACAGCGACAAAAACCTGAATCACACTGAGGCTGAATATCACCGTTGATTCTGAAAACATTTTAATCCAGAAAGTGACCAAATAGAATATCAACATGTGCTCATTTGATCTATAAAACTCACGGAAATCCAATTCCATGTCGACATTTGGGAAATTTTCAGAGATGCGTTATTGTGCTACTGACAAAACTTCCAGTTAATTTCAAAACAAGAGCCCTATTTATAAAAGCGTTAAAAAAAAACTAACGGAAGACAAGAAGAGATACTTTTATTTTGAAAAGGGGATGTTTGACTTTTGGCTTGAAGCCAGTGTCACGGACTGAGTTTACGTTCGTACTGAGATTCTCTTACAATCTCAGTACGTGACTGCTACGTACTGAAATATCTAATGTGAACGCACTCCATAAACTCATTTTGACATCAGACTTAGTATGAGACAGTAGTACGTTAGTATGACATTTTGAACACAGCCCTTAGCTTTTATTCCCAGGGTGCACCTGGACAGCTGTCTGTATGGAGAGTGCCTCCTGCTTCTGTGGCCATCTTAAATATTCTGGTCTCCAACACTTCCTGCATCAAGTCCAGTCCTGGAGAGTCCCTGTCTGGCATGATTTCACTGTCTCCCTGAATCTGACGATGGTGGCATCGTGCTGCTGTGGGTCGATCAGCTGTTGTTATGAGCTCCATATTTTGATCAAACTTGACATGATTCATGGCAAAAAAATTGTACCTAAAACCTGCCATACACACCGTGTATAGCAGCTTCTCCTCTGCTCACCTCCTTCTCTCTCCGGTCCTGCCAGCAGCAGCTCTGATCTCAGCTGATCAAACTATCGTCAGCACACCTGCACACAGCACCAGACCACTGACACACACACACAGAGACATGTGGTGGGTTCAGACCACAGATGAACACAAACACAAGATAAGAGCCTTATTTAGCACAGTCACTACACTCTATTCAACTTTCTCCATTTCCATCACTCTTCAAGCCTCTCCGTAGCTCCATTGCGCCCTTATACCCCGCCCCCTCCACACACTCTTATCTTTGTCCCACTAACCTTCTGTTATTGTGCTTTAAGTATTTATTGCATGATATTGATGCGAATCATTCATACTTTTGTTACTTATTTTGTAATGTGGAATGTTGGAAAAGGCTTGGTCTCTCAGATCTATGGACACAGATCAGATAGTGGAGCCCAGAGCTCACAGTAAACATGGTGATGCTGCTTTTAGTTGTTATGCTGCAAAGAAGTGGAACAAACTGCCAGCGGAGCTGAAGTCAGTATCCAATGTGAACATTTTTAAATCAAAGTTAAAGGCACTTTTTTTCTCTACTGCATATGATTGAGAGAGAGATTTAAGGTCATGTTGTTGATGTAATGATGATTTTACTGATGATTTTAATTGATTTTACTGATGATTTTAATTGATTTTTACTGATGATTTTAATTGATTTTACTGATGATTTTAATTGATTTTACTGATGATTTTAAATGTTCTTATTGATTTTAAACAATTGAATGTTTTATCATGTAAAGCGCATTGAGTTGCCTTGAGTATGAAATGCGCTATATAAATAAATTTGCCTTGCCTTGCCTTGGTCAAATTATATTTCTCAAACAGGAAACAATAGTAACAGATGGAATGAGAAAAACTGACACATGTATTATTAACCCATGGGTTACATACATTTTAACCCTAAACAGAAGATTATCCTACAATTGAATACAATAAATTAGAAGACCCTTAAAAATATCTGAATAAATCTAATAAAAACAATATAGTTTTTATTAGATATTATATTTTATCAGAGATTTTAGATGCATGAAGATATAATCTGATACTCTCTTTGTTTTTTTGCTGGTATCTGACCAATATTGGATCGAGACCCCCTTAATTGTTAATTTTTAAAGCTATTTCATGTAGTTGTGATTTCTACAATAGTTCCTTCCATTTACATCAGTAATCTTGTCCTTATAAGCACTGTTATGAAGTCACTGTGCTCTGTTACTGCGTACCTACAACTTATACTTTAACAATGACCTTTTTCTTAGTTATTCTTGTGTTATAAATGTAGTTTATATAGGGCCACCCTGTTAATAAGGGCTAGAAATGCAAACTGGTGACCTGCCTGTATGTGCAGAGTTAACAGTTCAATGATGTTTTCAGCTTTCTGTTTTACTAAACAAAGCTGCACCAATAATGAAGAAGTAGCAGCCCCAGGGATGAGGTGAACATGGAGTTATGACAGCATAAATATTAAGGATTGACCAATAATCGACACGATCAATAAATCAGCTGAAATTCGGCATTATTTTTTATGATAATCCGTATCAACTGTTTTTTCCACCAATAGCCGATAAAAATAATTTAACTTTAAAGTGCGTGCTGTTTTGGCTCTCATAAAGTATATAACACGGATCAGACCTGTAGAAAGTTCAGTTGTTACGTTGTGTTAAATGAATGATTGACAAGAAAAGATAGCGCCCAACGTGGGGCTCGAACCCACGACCCTGAGATTAAGAGTCTCATGCTCTACCGACTGAGCTAGCCGGGCTGTGTCACATGATGTTGGTTCGCTTTGATCACTTACATGAACTGATTATATCAAAACAATTCTAAACTACAATTTATCTTGAAAGAAGGCATTTTGCCACTAAAATGTACAAGATGTCCGCCATGTTTTTCATTGGAGGCAGGGAGCGAGTCAGCAGTCACGTGACTTGACATCAGCCCATGGCTGTAAATGTTGGTAACGATACAAGCTCTGATTGGCCACATCGTGGTACAATTCTGGTTGATTCTTGGTAGCAGATGGGGACGTGATTGGTTTCCACTACCAAAATTAAAGCTGCAGTTTGCAGAATCCTTTCTTCGCTTTGTTTTGAAACAGAGGCCAAAACTCAACCTCCCTTACCGGTGACTGATGTAAATGCTCTTAGAACCTTTTTTTCTTAATATAGACTTTATCTTGTGTTAATGGAGATATTTCTGGTGTTTTAGAGACTCTAACATGAATGCACGTATCACTCTGTAGTTACTCTCCTGAGCAGCGGCCGAAGTCACCAAGGTCTGCGAGGGCGCAAAGCGAAAGCGATCCATTCCTCCTCAGTGTTTGTGACTTTAAACTGTTGCTTCTCCACCTCTAACGCTGTTATGGAGATTTCTGCTTGGACGTACGTCATTTCACTTTTACTTCCGAGGGTACCTAAACACGTCTGACTTCAGACGAGCAGCCAATAGTAACGCCAAAAACAGCTCATGGAGCACACGTGTTTGTAGAAAGATCTCTGATTGGCTGACATCCAGATTTCCAGATTTCTAAATGTCATTTTTCAGAGCCAGGAGAAGGAGATGAGATTTACTGTTCACTCAGAACTCTTTGATTACAATATGCTCAAAGATGATCATGGATTTTTGACCAAATGATGCCAAAGAAAAGTTACATATTGCAGCTTTAAGCTCGACCAACAAGTGGCAGGTGGGAGAAGTTGTATGGAATAGTCTGTGACCCAAAGATACTCAGATACTTTTTACGTGTTGAGTGATACAAAAAAGAAGCTTTTCAAAAGTGGGGGAAAAAACTTGCTTTTGAAGACTGTCTTACTTTCAGACTTGAGTTAAACTTCCAGAAATGTAAAAACAAAACAAACAAGTATACATTTCCCCCCCACACACACATCTGAATAACATCTGCTCGATGTGAGCACATTCCTCTCGGGGTAAAAGCGGGTTATAAACTGCTCTGGATGTGTTAAATGTGTTAAAGTAGAAAGAAGTAGAATAAAGGCCATGAATGACGATCAGTCAGTCAGATGAGAGGAAACGCTGCCTCCTACTGGTCATCATGACATACTACAGCATTAGTACTGACTGTCAGCTGCAATGTTAACATTCAGCCATTTCTTTCTTCTTAGAAAGAAGGTTCTTTACAGAAAGTCTCTTTACATGCAACAATTACAGTCAGATCGATGGATAACAACATAATGTAAACTCTGATTGTACTGTTTGGGAAAATGTGATGAACAACAAACCATCACAATACGAACCAAAAGTCTGTTTTTTTTATGTGGCTCGGGTGCATTTGGGTTGTTGCAAATTTTCATCTGGCTTATCGTCTTCCTCCAAAACTCCCCTTTTCTCTGTCGACTTCACTCATCTTGCATCTTGTGTGTGTGTGTGTGTGTGTGTACTGTGTGTGTATGTGTGTGTGTTTTAATATAATGAGATTTCAGTACCCAGGTGCTGTTGCGAGATAATTACTGAGTGTGTTTTTCTTCAGTGAATTCACGCTGTTGGTGGATGGCACTCACTATAGCAAAGCTGTCAGCAGCACACATTGCACACACAGCACAGGATGAGGGAGTGAGGGCATCAAATTAAAATTTATTTTCAGCTATCTTGCTCCTGATGGCAGAGCAGAGCAGCAACCCTGACTTACATTCTTGGATTTTGTTTCCTTTGCTCTCAGTCCTTCTTGTTTCCATCTTTTATTTCTTATTTTTTAGTCAGTTGTGAAGCTTTGTGCCAACATCTGAGGCTCGTGGGAGGTAAACACAATCTCCAGTGAGATCCTCTCAAAACCCTCTGCAATGGTGGTGTGTGTGTGTGTGTGTGTGTGTGTGTGTGCGTGCTCACACGCTGCTAATCTTCAGGTGTCGAGGGGTTAAAACACTTAGCGCCTCAGCTCCTGAAATGCAGCCTGTGTGGTGAAACATGCAGCAGCAGATCCCATCAGAGCCTTCTGCTGTGTACGCAGCTCCAATAGAGATCAGATCATTGCATTGCATTCAAAAGATACAGTTTTCTGATTTGCATTTGGGGAATGTCACACAAGATCAGACATAGGCAACTGGCGGCCTGGGGATCCACAGGCGGCCCTCGGGTCTAGTTTTGTGTGGCCCCCGATGTAAAGGCATGACTCCAGAAACACACAAAATGACAAATAATACACAATAGGACAGGGAAAAAAAATCCCAAAATACACAAAAATGACTGAAAAGTCAACAAAAATACACAAAAAAAAACCCTCCAAAAACACATAAAATGATAATAAAATAAACAAAAGGACAAAAAAAAAAAACTAAATGTAAAATAAAACACATAAACAACAAAAACACACAAAATAACATACAAATATTCACAAGAACGGCAAAAAGAAATCCAAAAAGACCCCCAAAACAAATAAAATGAGAAAAGATTTGATGACAAAGCACACAAAAATAACTCAAATGACAACAAAAGTACACAAAAATAATTACAAAAACATATAAGATTAAAAAAAATGTAAACAAAACAACAAAAAAATGACAAGAAAACACACAATATCTTAAGTGACAACAAAAATACACAGAATGACTCAAAATACATAAAATGAGAGACAATTACATGAAATGGCAACAAAAATACCAAGAAAAAACCCAAAAAATAGCAAGAAACAATTGTAATGACGCTCAGATTGGTCATTATTCTAAACGATTTTTGTGGCCCCCGCTATGCTAAAAGTTGCCCCTCCCTGCACTAGATTGTGTGGCTATGTTGAGTGTTTTTAAATCTCTAGATTAATTACAAAGATGCAGAGACTGGTAACACAAGCACTTTTCCTACATTTTCCATCAAGCATGTCCTTTAAATTCTGCTCAAGTATTTAACATTTGCTGAAATCCTTTGATGACATTTGCATCATGGCTTCAACTTCCAACATGCATCACAGCTAAAGATCAGAAACTTACAGATGCAATGTTGACCTTCCTGAACTCATGTAACATTAGCGTTTCTTGCCATTTGCAGCATTTTATCTATCAATAAAATCAGGGTAACAATCATGGTGAGGTCACTGTTAACTGCACCAACAAACTTGTGTAGCTACTGGATATGAACAAGGTTATTGTGGAAAAATTTAAACAAGATTAAATGTAAAAGTTTTTTGTGTTGCTTTCTTTGAAAAAAATCCCAGATTTTGTCCAAGTCCTGAATGTGTGTGCAGGGATGATGAATCTGAACTTTTTCCTGCAGTAACTGTAGCTGCAGACAGAGGTCGCTACTCCACTGATGCTCATCCATTAGGAGGAGTTGGGATGGTGGGGCTGAGGAGCAGAGGTGACGGGCTGATGGCCTGAGGATCTAAAGCATGAGAAAGAGAAAGAAGATGGACGCAGGTTGAATGTTGGATGAGGATAAATCAGGAAATCACAGCCTGGGGTCACATTTGAAGCTCAGGTGTGAAGTCTCCACCTCTGGTCAATCCTCAATCCCCCTTTTTCCAGTTGTTTGCCTTTTGTTTCCCTCTCTGACCTCTCATCACCCACCCCCTCCTTCCCTCCCTCCCTTCAACCAGCCATGCTTTGGTCCACTACTGTTTTGCATACCCTCAAGCAGGCCAGTACCATTAACAGAGCTGTCAACTTAAAAACAAAACAAACAAAAAAAACAATACAGTTATGTATTTTAGGCCTTCACATGAAAACGTTGCTCGTCAACTGATTTCTGAAATGTGATCTTGATCTCCTGCAATGGAATAGTGGGGGTCTGGACATTTTGGATGTGGTAGATGTGATTTCCTGCATTCTGGTAGTTTTAGGGGTAGAATTCTAGAGATGGAGAATACCTGAGCTCATTCAAAGCCATCCTAACTTACAGCCTTTACTGTTCTTTTTATTAGTGAAATGAATTCCCTTGTATTTCTCAAATGTAGAGAGAGAGAGGCTTTCACTTACATCAAATATTTATTCATATCCTATTTTTCAGACAACAGTAGACATTGACAATAATATCTTTAATTTATATGGTGCTTTTCAAAACACTCAAAGACATTTTTCAATTCAAATATGAAACACAGACGAGGAGAACATCAACATATCATTTAGAAAATGTGTTTAATAGAATTGTTATGAACACTCACCCTTTATACTACAGACAGACCAAAAAGGCATCAATACTTTTTGTATGCAATGAGAAACATCAAATGAAATAATAGTCTACCATCTACACCTTTGTGTTTCCTCCTCTTCCTTCGCCATGTGTGTGAAAGTTGCAGAAGGAAAGCATATTTATCCAGAAGTGGCTTATATTCAGACAAGGCAAGTAAAGCACGGGAACAGCTTTCGTAGAAATTGCGATCTTATTTTCCAACTGGCTGTGACGTCAGTCTCTCTTCTAAATTCCAAGGTAAATGAAATGCGGCACAGCATCAAAACTGCAAGACTTGAAATATCCCTTTTTCTACTTCTTATCGGCATCAATCGTCATCACAGGTAGTAGCAAAGTGGCGCCACCTACTGTACAGGAGGGGACTAATGTTTTGTTTCTTTTTTGAGTAAGAAATTTGGGCTGTGGCGTGAGACAATTCCCCTGACATGAGCCAGATTGATGTGTAGCCCCTCCCTCTAACTCCAGTTCTCTACATAGATCAGGGTCTGTGTCTGGTGAATCCTTTCAGAACCAGGGAGGGACATGAACAGAATGCTTGAAGCTGATTGGGTGAAGGGCCTGTCCACCATGATTTGTTTTAGCCAATCACACGGTAACAATTGATGATGTCGTCATCGGCATGCGCCGCAGAGACGCTGCTACAACAAAAACAACAAGGCTCCGCTGGTGAAAACTTTCTTTTGAGATAATAATGCTGCGGTCAGTACGTCGTTGACTGACTTTTGTCGTTTTTGCAACACGAGTATGTGAGTTAAGGGCACGTTAACCATCCTCCTTTCTATTTTGATTTGGAGCTATGCTAGTAGCGGTAGCCTAGCTCGTTCCTCTCCCCGCAACTGTGCATGCGACAGTTTTGCTTCGGCCCTTCTGCCTTCGTCACACCCAGATATCCCGCCCTAAACCACAACACTGCCTCATGATTGGTTCAAACCGTTTCAGTTCTTATTCGAAAGGCAAAGGCGGGAACAGTACAAGATGGATTCTGGTGGGGCGGTGTTTAGCTCAGTGGGTTGAGCGCCCGCCCCATGTACAGAGGCTATAGTTCCTCACCTGCAGCGGGTCCAGGTTCGATTCCCGGCCTGGGACCCTTTCCTGCGTGTCATTCCCTGCTCTCTCTGACCCCCTTCCTGTCAAGCAACTGTCATATAAAGGCCACTAGAGCCAAAAAAATCCTTTAAAAAAAAAAAAAAAAAAAAAAAAAGATGGATTCTGGTGTTTGTGAACACCAGGAGAATCCATCGTGCAGGCAAGGTTATGAAACAGTGTGAAATCAACCAATTGTATGACTCTTGTCAGCTCTGCGTTAGTGAACAACGAGGGAGAACATGCATAGAAGTGTTTTTATTTTTATTCTTACCATTATTTTGTGCTGTATTGTTTTGGCAGACATGGAGGACAGTGATTCTCTAGACAGCATCTTTGTTCTAGTTTCTTCCCAGTATACACTGTTATGCACCTTTTTTTTGCAACTCCTCATCCCATAATGCAATGGGCGAAAATGTAAACAAACGGACTGTTTACAGCGGAAATTAAAACAAACTTTCAAGATGCAATTTCAACCTAATTTCTTTCTTTTCGGAGTAAATGATGTTCGATTCATTGATCGATGAGGCCTACACTATGGTTTTGTGAAATTGTTGGTGTGTTGTAGCTTTAATTTCCTCCTTTAGGGGCTGTAACACAACATGTAATATGATAAAACATTCTGGGCAGCATTGCAAACCAACGTGTGACTTTGGTAAATAAATACGCTCACTGATATGTTTCGACTGCTCTGCGCTTCGATTCTTCTCCATCGTCTTGTATCTGTCAACTTCTCCCCCTGCACATTTTGCTCTTATTCGCCACATCACCTCATTTCTCTGCTTTGTGACTTTGTTTGATTAAGAATCGATCCATCTTTTCTGTTCATACACTATGCAGCCGTCACGAAGGCATGGGAAGAGCTGAACTAATAACCAGACTAAAGGAATTAACGGGAGAAAGAAGGTGGAGTGAGGAGGAAAGAAAAGGGTTAAGTGAGGGACATGGTAAAGGAGGAGAAGTGAGGAGTGGCGTTCGGGGAGGATGAAGAGATAAGAGGATGCTGGAGCAAGGAAAACATGCGAGAGGAGAGAGTATAGGGAGGAAAGGAGACAAAAGGAGATTAGAAAAATAGATCAATAGATAGAGCGATACAGAGAGGAGAAAAGGAAGGATACACAGTGAAAGGAGTGTGTGTGTGTGTGTGTGTGTGTGTAGCACACAGAGAAAAAAGGCAGAGCTGGGCAGACAGCCAGCTCTCTGAGGAGAGAGAGGTCAGCGCAACGGACACGTCTCTGGAGACTGTGTGTGTGTGAGTGCGTGTGTGTGTGGCTTGTGTGGATAACGGTGGCGAGAGATAGAAGCAGGAGGTGGAGGAAAGCACTGGGAAATCTGTGTTATTATGTAAGATACACATTGAATATCTGAAATCTGACCTTGGAAATCTATATCCGTGCACTCGCATTGGTTTTATCTGTTTGTGCATGAAAGCGCCTTCCTTTGCACTGCATATCTGAGAAAACTACTGCTCCGATACCACTCTGTAGTTTTCACATTCTCCTTTTGAAATACGCTTTATACATTTTGGACTGTGACAGAAACACACGAAGAGCATGGAGGAGGAGAACATGTAAACTTCACACAGAACGGTCCCAGATTCCCCAAGTAGAGTAGAGTGCAAACTCATCGTTACGTCGTTGATATTGTTCGATGGATGGAGTTAAAAGAAAGTACAGGGCTGGTGTTGTAATGAAGACACACTGCCTGAGTGTTACCGTCATCAGAGATTAATGGAGCTTTGCTAAACACTAGATCACCGTGTGTGCGCGCGTGTGTGTGCGTGTGCGTGTGTGTTACTGCACCGTGCTGCAGGTAGGACAGAGAGTAGGAAAGTGTAGCTTCAGAAACACAACAAATTATATGATGGGAGTTATTTTAAAGCTGCTGAAGACGATCACTTTTTATCAGATAAAGTCATAGTGTTTGGCCTCATAGCTCAATAAATTTAATTTAGCAGTTTTGTTCATTGCAATTGTGGGATGTGAAGTCCTGTAGATCAGGGGTGTCAAACTCATTTTAGTTCAAGGGCCAAATACGCAGCACTTTGATCTCAAATGGGCCGCAGATTTTTACGCAGGAAAACGAGTAATTTTAATATTATTGTTAATTATTGTTCATTTACAACCTTTTACATCTTTTTTCAAGCAAATAATCTTTGATCTATTGATCTAAAAGAAGGGATTGATCTGATAAAAAAAAAAATATTGTCTCCAGCTAAGCTAGTTGATTGTGTGACCTTGTATGCCACATGTGCTTTGTTGATTTCCACACATGTCCACACTGTTCTACCCTGTTAGACACATGCACAGGCAAACAAAGCTCCGTGATATCTCTGCACTCCTCAAGGTCTTTGTGACACTTGCATTTGTCATGGAGACGAGGGGAAGAAGATGAGTGTGGAAAGGAATAAAGAAGAGAGGCAAATAGTGAATCAGTTCAACTCAGTGCATTTGTATGCTAATAATTTCCTTTTCCAAGTATGATGTGGAGAAATGAGGAGTTAGAGGGATTATTTTAAATCATCCTCTGAGTATATTCAGCAGAAAATAGTTTTGAGTTATCAGAGACTGTGTTAAAGTTCAAGTCAAGCTGTGGCTTTAAATGCTTCAAAAGTGAATTCTCAATTTCTGCTTTGTGTGAGCGCATACATCGTTACAACATGACGGGTCATTTATGGGCTGCACGTTGCCCTAATCGTCCTTCCAGCTTCCTGTGCATCTTGAGCTTTTGAGCTGGTACCACAAAGTGTATTTATAGTTCCCGCAGCTTTTCTGAAGTAAAGGCTTTCTTCCTAAAAGCATCCATCATTCTCATCCAAATATTCACGTTACAGTTATAAAGGCTTAAGCTTGGGTTAGAGGTATGTGGACAAGAGTAATGAAATGGGTCATTTCATGTCTTTTCACAAATGGCACAAGACATTTTTACCAGTTGTTTGATCAGATGAATACTTTTTGAGATATGGCCAATTTATTCAGTGGGTATGTGTCGATTTTCTACGTAGTAGTAGTAGTAGTCTACATAAGTAGCTCAAAGCTGAAAAAATAACAGGGAGCTGAGGCATATGCAAAGTTGTTTAGTGAAAGCTCAAACATTATTGAGCCCGACGAAATTTTTTCCAATTGTGAGGTTATGGCATGTCCACCAGATAGGATGTATAGCAGATCTTTTTATATATTCTGAGAGAGTAGGGGGAGCTCTATTAGTATACCAAATTTCAGTTTCCTTTGTGTTGAAGTTCGTGAGATATTGGAAGCTGAAAGTGGAAGGAAAATAAGGACCCACAAAAATCGACACACGCCCCTAGGGCTGGGCGATATGGCCTTTTATAAATACCGCGATATTTTTAGGCCATGTCACGATACACGATATATATCTCGATATTTTGCATTACCCTTGAATTAACACTTTGATGCACAAAATCACACCAGTATGATGATTCTATATGTCTACATTAAAACATTCTTGATCATACTGCATTAATATATGCCAATTTTAAACTTTCATGCAAAAAAGGGGATATCACAACTAAGTCAAAGTTGACATAACTGTATTTATTAAACAGTGAGTGGCTCAAACATAAAATTGTCAACAGAAAGTGCACGTTCTGTGCAAAATTGTCACAGAGACATTTCAAAACAAGACATTAGTGCAGGATGCAACTCACATGGCATTTCAAAACACAAAATTAAAGTGCACTTTTTGTACATAATGCCACTACAATATTTTAAAACAAATAGTGCCCTTTTGTGCATGTTGTCATTAAGATGACATTTAAGTCCGCGAGTTTAACGGTATGGTCATTTTCAACACCGCACAGACTACAAGCTGCGATATATCGAGTATATTCGATATATCGCCCAGCCCTACACGCCCCCCTGACTGAATAGATGGATTTCAATGTTTACAAACATGAGACATGTGACTGACGTGCGCGTGCATGCTCGTTGCAGAAACCATGTTGTTTACATATGCGACGCTTGAAAAATTTAAAAATGGCAATGAATGCAAATAGTTGGAAGTATGTAGAAGGCTTGTCACCTGAGGACACGGCTGCTTAAACTCACTTTAAGTACAGGTGAACCATTGCGGGACCCATGCAGCTTTCCCAAAAACAATGTGCAATGTGCGCTCCTGGTCCGATGTTCAATGGCCAGACATTCATACATATCTGATAGAAAAACCCAGTGTACATGCGAAAGAAAACCTAAAAGCATTAATTCTCTAGATGCTTATAATTACTCGTTATGAACGGGCAGTAGGGGGGCTGCTGTTCTCCTGTTACTGAAGGTTTCCGTGTATTTCTGTGTATTCTGATCAGTTTCAACGGATGAGTTTACTTTATCCAGAATGTTTCAGCGCTCTCTCTCTCTCCGTGTGTGTGTGTGCGTGTGCGTGCACGCGTGATAGCACGCACCCATAAGTCTCGTCTATTCTTCTGAAATGGTATGTTGTAAAATTTAAGTCGTGGATTGTTGGTACTCACATTGTGTTGTTTTTATACGAAAACAAAATCGCGTGCCGATGCCAGTACAATGCAGTTCTCCGGTTGTTTTGCACAGAGTCTGCGTGCGCATGCACCTAATTTAGTATGCGTACGTCACATGAAATGGGTCTATTGTCCATATCTCATTCAGTATTTATCCGATCAAACTCAAAATGTGCAGTGTGCCAATTCAGTTATTAAGAAACAATTGGTAAAAAAATTCTGAATTTTTTTAGACCGAAGTGCGGGGGTTGTCCTGAAAATTTGTTGAAATGACATGGAAGGACCCAAATATACGTAAAATATAAAATTATTGTTGGCCACGCAGTAAAAACAGATTGAGATCGACAGTCTGAGAGTCTCATTAGTTAAAGTAGAGAAGGAGCATGTGGTTCATCACGCTCAGGAGTGTGTGTGTGTGTGTGTGTGTGCGTGCGTGTGTGTGTGTGTGTGTGTGTGTGTGTGTGTGTGTGTGTGTGTGTGTGTGTGTGTGTGTGTGTGTGTGTGTGTGTGTGTGTGTGTGTGTGTGTGTTGGTTTTTCTACCCTGGTGGGGTCCACCTCCTGAAATATCACTCACGCTGTGGGGACCGATTTTCCCCGTGGGGACCGAGTGCCGGTTCAGGTTTGAACTTTTTCAGTGAGTGTTAGATGTTTCAAGTGATTTGTGTGTTCCCTTAAATTTTTCATGATTTTAGAAGTTAAAATCAGATTTGTATGACCTTCAGAAAGGGTGGATCCCATAAGACACCATTCTGTCATTGGTCCTCACGGTGAGATAAAAACGCGCATGTGTGTGTGTGTGTGTGTGTGTGTGTGTGTGTGTGTGTGTGTGTGTGTGTGTGTGTGTGTGTGTGTGTGTGTGTGTGTGTGTGTGTGTGTGTGTGTGTCAGATGACTGAGTGCTTGATTTCTGTTAATGAATTCAGAGTCTGCCCTTGTGCCTCATGTATATGCATCTGGTTTTGTGTGGTTTGTGCATCTTCGCTGGTGTTTGAGCGCACGCGAGGCTCACGTTAGTGTTTGACCGGTTTTGTTGTCCTTCTGGTTTCTAAAAACCTGGGAACTGATCCGTCCGTGGCCTACTAGTTAACCTTTAGGGACCACAACGCGTGGGTTAGCGTCAGTGGGTCAGGGGCGTTAAGGGTTCGGCGATTGAGAAGCAGGGCCAGTGTGCGCTGTCACTGAGTGGTCCCCACAAGTGTGACTTTGCAGGTGTGTGTGTGTGTGTGTGTGTGTGTGTGTGTGTGTGTGTGTGTGTGTGTGTGTGTGTGTGTGTGTGTGTGTGCGCCATAGGCTCCAGTGAGATCCGGCAAGCATGACGGAGAATGACAGCTTGATTTATGGCGAGGCTATAAGTAGAATGACTAGAGCTAGAGAGACAGAGGGAAGGGGGGATTGGAAAGGCGAGTTGGAGAGGAAAAAAGGGAAAGATGGAGATGGTATGGTAGTGTGGATTGGGAGAGAAATCAGGAAAAACATTGACCAATTGAACAAGAAACATTGTTAAAAAACCAAGAATGGGTAATGACGGGAACGTCTAAGATCTGAAACCCAATTTAACAACCAAATTCCCAACGATCTTGTTTGGCATATTATGTCAGACTTCCTCCAATGAGCACGTCATGCTCGTGACCTAAAAATCAGGTGTTGCCTGGAGTGTCCTATGGCGCGGTGCGTGTTGAATGTTGATTGAAGTGCAGTGATGAAGCTTAAGCTACTAATCAAAGGGTGAAGCAGAAACACACGTCTTGTTGTCAACCTATAAACACAAAAGTCAGTGATCACAAAACATCTAAAGCTCCAAAAGGATTTAAAACTATTGAAATAATAATAGAATAACACAATGTGTAACTGCTGATCATTAGTTACATATATGTAGTGATGTGAATCTTTGGGTGTCTGACGATTCGATTCGATTCCGAATCTTAGGGTCATGATTTGATTAAAAATCAATTTTTGATTTATCCATTATGGCATCAAAACAATACAGTTTGTATAAGATCATTTAAAATAAACTAATTCCAATGATGTAATTACACAAATACAAACTTAAGACACAAGGTAACATTTATTCATGCTAAACAAATAAAAACTTACATACTGTACTAAGAAAACCTTGCATAAATAAAATTGCCTAAATAAAAGCTTAGGTCAGCTGCTCCTTTCTTCCAGAAGTAAATCTGAACTCTCAGTGACTACAAGAATAAGTTCAAGGTATAAGAAAAATAAAAAAGGTGGCATAAGACAAAGAGGGGAGGGGGCCTGGGGGGAGGTGGGTACCGTGACCCCCTCCTTTCTCAGCCTCTTAGGGCGCTGGGGCTGACGGTTGAGTCAATTTAGACTTATTATTATTATTATTATTATAAGTTGTATTATTATTATTATTATTGTTATTATTATATCTTATTTCATTATTAATATAATGTTTTCCTCTCTTCATCCCATTGTGCTCTGGGTGTATGCTGTCAGGTTATCACATTGTTGTTTGTCCCTGTCTTTTGTCATGTATGTTGCAAAAAATATAATAAAATCAATTTTTGAAGTTTATTAATCGATTCAGAATCGTGGATAATTAGAAATGCGATTCTTATGTGAATTGATTTTTCCCCCACTCCTAGTTATATGGGTGAAATGTTAAATATGGGCACATTCATGGCCACATTTTTTAAAATCATGAAATTTAAAGGTTGCAGAGCTCACTTAATTTTCGCTGTGTTGTGTGAGCAGCATAGCAGCAGTGGTGAATTATTCCTAATTTTTGTTTAACATGGGGTTGAATGATGAAGGTCATTCCACTCCGTTAGCTGTTTGTGGTAACGGAGTGGAATGGGAAACATGAAAGTTGGTCAGCCATCACACATTGAGGTACAACTCAATGGTTCCTGTTGTAATACCTAATGTCCATCATTGCCTTTTTAAAAATTGACATGAAATAGTTATGGATATGGTTGATGATAATTACGGAGTAGACAGAAAAAGGAAAAGTGCTGAAATAGTGTCAATTAAACCTGCATTACAAAAAGACTTGCAGCACTAGAAAACTAGGATTTTTCTGTTCTATAACAGTAGGTGTAAAAAAAAGACAGATACATTTTGATTACACGCGTTTTATGAAAAAAAAAATAAATAAAAAAAAAGAAAACCTGCAAATTTGACAACAAATGGTTAAAAAAAAAAAGAGAAAGGAGAAAAAACCTGTAAATATATTTTAGTAAATTAATTAACTTTTGGTTTTTTAAAAAAACAACTAGACTTTGTTAAAAGCAGAGAAAAATCATTGATCATTTTTTTTGTGATCAAATCATTCGAGGACCTCGAGGAATCTTTGCTGCCACTCTTGTGAGTAAGTGTGTTTACATGCAAGGTTGCAATTTCGGTCAGCATTAAACTTTTGCCATAAACATTTTGTGAGTGTGAATCCCAGCTGCCACGAGTCGAGTGTTTATAACTCAAGCGTCAAAAAGAGAGAGAGACAAGAAATCAAGAAGTGCATTATGGAGTGTTTTCAAGGATGTTTGAGAGCAGCCATGAAGGAGGAGAGTGTCAGAATTATGACTGACTGAGAGAGAAAGAGGAGAAGGAGAGAGTCCGAGCTTTGATCTATCTCCTGGTGGGAGCTGGTCCTGGCAGGCGGCCAAATCGCCTCACAATGTACACACACTAACACACACACACTAACGCACACACACACACACACGCACTAATTCACACACACATTTAGGGCTCCAGGGCTTTGTTGATTATTTCTGCTGGGAGGATCAAAGACAGTGACTCCCCACCCGCCGGCCTCCTCCATCCATCCCTCCATCCCTCTATCTATCTATCTATCTATCTATCCATCTATCCATCTATCCATCTATCCATCTATCCATCTATCCATCCATCTATCCATCTATCCATCTATCTATCTACAGTATCTATCTATCCTTCATTAACCTCTCTGACTGTCCATTTGTGCAGCCATTCATCAGTCTCTCCATCTATCAATGGCCACATTACATGATGTTTTTTAATTCATTAGTTATTCCTCTATTCTGGGCCGCCATTTTGGATTATGTCGTCACCCAGCGCGTCAACGCCGCAAGTCGCACATGCGCAGAAAAAACGGAATTAACTTAAAGCGGCTTTAAGTGTTGTTAACTGTTTACAACAAAGAGGAATTATTTAATTTGAAATTCAAAAAAAGGAATAAACCAGCCACCTAATTCGAAATTAAATTTAATTCGGAATTAAATTAGCAGTAGGAATTAAGTGTTTACCAGGTCAAGTTAAAGAGGAATTAACTTTTATTAAAGCTCCCATGTAAACGTGGCCAATGAGATAGAACAATATGAACCAATGGGAGTTTCACAATAATTGTGATCAAAGCTGAATTTATGTAACACTTTGTTTACTCCTAAATATTTTAGATATTCATATAGATACGAGCTTCAAAGTCAACACGGATTGCATTTGTCCACTCGATTATTGATCTTCCTTCATTTATGACAGTCAGTAAAACATAAACATGAATAAAACTGTAGCTTTAATGCTTCAAAGGCAGAGGCATGATTTTTAATAGTTTTCAAACTGAAAGGACAATGATTCTGTTTGTGTGGATTTATGAGCTTTTTTCAAGATTTCTTTTAGATTATGTAAGGGTCAGAATATGAAATAACCTTATTAATCTTGTTTTATTTATTCATTTTTACACATGATGATGTATGTATAATTAATTTATTCAGCAAAGAAGTTCAATAATCAAACGTAGTAGGATTCTAAAGGTGTAATGTTTTCATTGATGTTTGTTTGTTTGACTTTTAGCAGGATTACGTCAAAGCAAAGAAACTGGTTTTGTCAAAATTTTAATCTTTTTTTGGCTCAAGTACCCCCTTTCTCTTTCTTTTGAGAATACTATGAAAAAACAACTAAAGATCATAATGATGGAATAAATGAATGATTACACACCTTTTAAAGACTCATTTTGTAAATAAGTAGAAAGAAAGAAACAGTATTTAGTGGGACCAAGACTGACCCTTTTCAGTTCATGTTCTAATCAAGATCATTTCTATCATCATTTTGTGTTGTCGTCTTTGTGTGTTGTTGGTATTATTTAAATTATTCTCTCTCAGCGTGTGTGTTTTTGGTGTCGTCTGGTTGTTTCTTATGTCATTTTGTCTGTCTCTGTAATTTTTCTGTATTTTGTAGCAATCTTGTGTATTTTTTTCTCATTTAGTGTCATTTTGTGTGTTGTTGCTGGTAATACTAAGTATTTTTTTCACTTAATGTGTGTGTTTGTGGTGTAGCTGATAATATTTAAACCCCCATTTGAGAAACACTGCCTTACGCCGTGGAAGATTCCGTACATTTTTACAATTTCAGAATTTTACAATTTTACAATGTACTGATCCTGGATCGGTTTCAAAAATCACTTAGGACAAAGTGTTCACAGTTTATTCCTGGTGTGTGTGTGTGTGTGTGTGTGTGCGTGCGTGTGTCTGTGTGTTTGAATTGTGCACCAAGTAACGTCAACAGCTGCCATCAGTGAGGTCAGGGCTGTCTGTGCATGTTGTTGGAGACACGGTAACATCTTCAGCTGTTGCTTGAGTTGTAAATGGGTCTTTATCCCTCCTTCAGTACTTTCTTTATACTTCCTAATTACTTTGTCACCATATATTTTTTCATCAAACAACTACATTTTTACACAGTCTGTGGTTTTGAAATTGTATTTCTTTCCTCATATTTAGGACATATTTCCGCTCCGTAAAACAGCTTTTTTTCCTCTCGCTGAATCAGCTGCTTATGAATTCCTTTTTTGTGTCTCTCTCCTTCTTTTTAAGCCATGGTGCCTGAAGGTCTAACCTCCAGTTGAACTCCCATATCTGTGTGTGCGTCGGTGTGTATGTGTGTGCGTGTGTGTTGGCGGGGCTGAACCCTGATCTCTGACCCTCTTTGCATACCTGTCTGAACTTTACAGCTTAACTGGGTTTTTTTTTCCAGTCTGTCTAAATCTATCCATCCCACTCTGACTTCTGTTTCATTATTTTGTGTTGGAGACTCCATAGTTTGAGGCCGGATGTGAAGGTCATTAAAAAAAAAAAAAAACACTGTGTGCGTGTGTGTGTGCGCGCACATGTGTGCACTTAGGTCTGAAAACGAGGGCATTGGCCCGTCCTCCTCTGTCTGAAAAGGAAATACCAAATCACTGAGGGCATCTTTTTCTCTCTCCCTCTATTTCTCATCAGTGTTTCATACTGTTTTTGAATATTACTTAAAAAAATGAATAGAAATGTATTTAATCTTTTCTTTTCCAATTATTTGTCTGTACTTGTAGTAAATGTGTGTGACTGTAAGGGGTGTACAGCTCATAGTTCCTGGAGGTCTGTTGTCCTGAATGTTTTAGATGTGTCTGTTCTTTAGCACAGAAGAATGCAGAGACTCGTGAGTGGGTCGTTATCAAGACGTTCACATATAGCTGAGGCTAGGGATGTAACAATTCACTCAACTCCCGATACGATTCGATTCACGATACTGGGTTCACGAGACGATTCTCTCACGATTTATTTTACAAAATGGGACTGAAGACAAATTTTTTTTTTTGGGAAAAAAACTAGAAAATACAGTACTATTTTCCTTTTATTTTTCATTGTCAAAAGAATTCCTTGATAAATTATTCAAAACAATGCAATTTAACTAAAAATAAATCTTGAATGAAATAAATAAAGGAATAATACAAATGAAAATGAAGCCTATTAATTTAAATTCTGGTTCTATAATAAACAATGCAAAACTGCACAATAGTTCTTTTTCTTTTTAAAAGTGCAACTGAAAATGTATTTTGTGCCTTAACAATTGGACTTTAAAAAAAAAAAAACGTGATTGCACTGATTTACGTCATATTTGTTTTGACCAGCAGAGGGCGCTGGTAACACAATGGTCGGTTGGCATGCAGATATCTTGCAGTGAAGAAGAGAAGCTATGCTAGCAGACAGAGCTAATAGAAAAACGTGACTTTTACAGATATTCAAGTATTATTACAGATATTCTTTCGGTGCTAAAGGGGTAAGGAATCATTTATTAACATATTTAAGAGTAGAAGGCGGCCAGAAAGAAAGTATTAGCAGACTCCGCCCGCCGCCTACACTTGTGGATAGCGTGATACCTATGAATCGATTTTTAACTGCCTTACGATTAATCGTTACATTCTTAGCTGAGGATGAGACAGCTATCTGTGGACAGGGATTGTCACTGTCAGATGGTTAACATAAGTTGTCTATGGCACGGCACTAAAGAGTAAAAAAACCTCCTGGTCAAAATTATTTCCAAGTGGAGTCAAGGTTCAAATCCCTCTAAACAAACTTGTTTCAGGTTTTCCTTATTTATTTTATATGTAAAACAGACTCCATTTTTCATTTGTCTACTTGGCTACTTCACTATTAGCCTCCTTTATTAGTCTGTGTTTAGCTGAAGGCTTTCTGTGAGAAGTTATCGTGTTTTTTGCTCCACGTGACATATGAAGTGTATTTTCTGACTAACACAGCAAACACAAGTTTAGTATTTCTCATCCAAAGCTGGTGTAGTGTAAAATAATCCTACATGTGAAAGTTTCCTAGGGGCGCATGCGCACTAATAGCGTAATAAGTATTTATACGTATATGTACAATGTTTTGCTACCTTTAATTTTCCTACTATGTTAACCCTAACACGAGCAGGCATCCTGGATTATGCCGTCATCGCGGTAAATTGCGCATGCACAGGACAACCGGAAATAACTTAAAGGGGAATTAAGTGTTTACAAGAAAGAGGAATTATCTCATTCGGAATTAAAATCGGAATAAACCAGCCACCTAATTCGGATTTAAGTTTAATTGAGAATTAAATTTGCGTTAGGAATTAAGTGTTTACATGATCAGTTTAAAGAGGAATTCACTTTTATTCTGCTTTAAAGAGGAATTAAAGCTCCCATGGAAACGTGGCCAATATCTTATGAGATTATCATGTGGTTTTAGGTGAGTTAAGAGTGAATTTGTCCTGATTATTGGCACTGAAAGGAGACAGGGCCAGCAACTGTAAATATTAAACCTGTTCAATATTAACGAACAAAACGTGAGGAAAGCTGACGACTCCCAACTCATGATCCCGTGATTTGTGATGTGGAATGAAGCTGTTAGGGTTGTTAAGTTGGACCCATAAACAAACACAACACCCAAAGTGTGGGTCGACGTGAATTTATTTAACAAAAAGTGTCCTCTTGGCTTGGCTTGATCCTGGGAGTGGCTCCAGAGCAGGCTCGGGTACGCAGCATAGACGGAACAATCCAACGATGATCCAACGATCCAACAAAAACACAACAGAAGTGAAGCCATCACAAAGCAAGCTGACTAAGAAACGCGTAATGCTTCATTCAAATTCTGAATTTCCAAGTTAAAATGTCTGATCTCAGAGTTCAGTTGAAATATCTCAAACATGGCTGACCGCTATAATATTAGATTTTCCCAGACTTTGACGAGCAAGCCACTTTTTCAAGTAGGAAATTAGAAAGTCATGAGTTCTGAGTTGCTATGAACACAGCATTAGATCACATTGTTAGATCTCACTGATCATGTGAGATTTCTGGCTTGGAGGAAAATCGGTTTATTACACACAGTTTGATTAAAACCAATGTTCTATGCCTGATTTATTATCTTCATGGGTCTGTAACAAGTCAAACGTCTTCAGATTTAGAAAATCCTTATGTCTGTACTCCGCTTTGCCGTTGTCACTGCTGAAATTTCTGTATTGTTTTAGATGTTTTAGATTGCCTTTTCTTTTACAAGAAAGACCGTGCAATCTGGACGGGCTCCTGAACACATTTCCATCATCGTATGGTATAGGATGTATCACAGTATATGATATTGAAGTTTTTAAACCCCTTAACAAAAACAAAAACTGCTTCTGTGCGTTCCACGAGTGAGAGGAAACAGTAAAGATGGTTATCTGCTCTGTTAAAAACCAGTTGTTAGAATATGACATGTTACTTGTTGTTTTCTGTTCTGTTATCATTACAAAATTCTGTTTTTTACCATTTTATTATTGACCATTATGTCTGTAACATACCCAAATTTCTAGTTATTTTTGTGCTATAGTCAAATTAACAATCTCAACTTACTTTACCATGTTAAAGGCAAAAACATACAAAACATTTTTATATATGTTTAAATAAATTCAGGCGTTAAGGGGTGAAAATAAACAACACACATATGTGCATGTGTGGGAAACACTAGAACACTGCCTAATAAATGTCATGAGTACAGACTGCTTTACTCATAATATATCCCATTTGGGAGGAAATTACAGTATTTTACCTAAACTGTATTTTATTTTATGGAATAGGCGATACAAAACACCCAGAAGATAAAGTTGTTTGGCCGTGGTAGAAAACGATGCAGTACTGCCATGTCTGAGGACAATCTGTACTAAATGACTAAGATGATGATGAGCACACAGCACTAAATTTAGACTGAGAGAAAAAAATGAAATTATAAAAAAATTCAAAAAGACTAAGAGAGAGAGAGACAGGCTGCGAAAGGAGGACAGCAAGCAGAGAAGGAAAACTGTGCAGTGTGTGTGTGTGTGTGTGTGTGTGTGTGTGTGTGTGTGTGTGTGTGTGTGTGCGTGCTGGAGGTGTGCCAGCGAACCTGCCAGCTACTCCGGCTGAGCTTGAGGGCCCCTGCTGAGGGTGGAGAGTTCAGGCGAGCCCCCTGCTTCCTCTGGCCTACTGGAGCATGCTGGGAAAGAAGAGTGGGGGAGGGGGTAGAGTGGAGGGGGGCGTGTGGCGATATAAAAAAAAAAAAGAGAGAGAGAGAGTTAGAAACCTCAAGAGACAGTAGGAAGAGCAGGAAGGATAGAGGGAAGACAGACAGCCATAGGCAAGCAAGTGTGAGGAGGTGATGATGTTGATGCAGAGAGAGGAAGGGGGGGTGGGGGTGGGGGTGGGGGGGGGGGAGGTAAACCCAGAGCTGGAATGTGAGAGGAATGCAGGCAACGGAGGAGTTTTCCTCTGGCCGCAGAGAAAACCGAAGCGAGAGCGAAAGAGAAAGAAATGGGGGCCAGTCCTAGAGACATAAGTTTATGATAACACTTCTGACTACATTTATTCCCTCCATGACTTTTTCTCCAGACGTTCACATCTGTAGCAGATATTTTCTTTTGTTTCCCCATCCTACTACTGTAACGTGGAAGCGAATGAGACACTTCCCTTTACCCTTTATGGTTACTTAAACAAGCATTTTGTATTTATTTTTGTCACGTAACCTGAATGATTTATGCTGACTTCTTAAGTCTTCCCATTTTCTTAGATTTCTGAATCAGGAAACAATACCAGCACTGAATCATTCAAAAACTTAGAGACTTAGAAGTCACAGAATGGGTTTGAGATGCTGTCCATGCATGTGTGTTCATATTAGGGTCTTTAATTGTGTGCTGTTCGCTAAAAGTTGTGACCCCTGATCATGTTTTATGATAAAATCATAGTGTATACTTCATAGATCAATGAATCAAACATCATTTACTCCAAAAACGAAAGAAAAAATGTCAGAATTTCTCAAAAGTTTTTTTTCATCTCCACTGTAAACACTCCGTTTGTTGAAATTTTCACGCATTGCATTGTGGGCTGTGAAGTCGTGGAGACTGATGCATAGAAGCATTTTACTTCATTCTGATATGACGGGGGATACTGGGAACAAACTAACTCAAGTCAACTCAACTGAACTTTATTTATATAGCGCAAATTACAACAAAGTAATGTCAGGCACAAAATATCAAGTCCATAGTAAGAAAAAGAACCCAAGAAGATCCACATGAACAAGCATTTAGCGACACTGGGAAGAAAAAACTCCCTTTTATCAGGAAGAAATCTCCAGCGGAACCAGGTTCAGAGGTGGCAGCCATCTGCTTAGACTGGTTGGGGTTAGTGGACAGTAGGGCAAACAGAACAGGATAGAAGGATAGTTCATCTGAGTGTTCCAGACTAGTTGAGCCGCGAACCATTAATCAGTCCATCCGAGCGTTCGAGACTAGTAAAACAAAAATGGTGTCAAGAGAATCACTGTCCTCCTTGTCTAATGAAAAAAACAACAAGAAATATCGGCAAGAACGAAGTAAAACACTTCTATGAATCTATATGTTGAAGCTGATCTCCGGAGTTTCTGAGAAATCTATGTTTATGTCTCATTCTTTTGAAATGCAAAAAAATTAGTCTTTTACTACAGTCTACTGCTGGTGGTCATTCATATACATTAATGTATATAAGTCCCTAATTCGTCCTACAGACCCCCAGCCAATAGGCTTTGACTTCCTGTTTTTGAGACTGTCAATCAATGTGAATGCAGAACTGTGCACGGAAACAAGGCCGCGCATCACAACAGCAAATGGGTAAATATGATTTTGGCTCTTATTTGACCCATAGACCTATAAAATGCAACCCGATGCAACCTTGTTATGTTCCGCGATGTGCGTGCAGAAAAGTAGAGGCGTGGTTTCTGGTAGATTGGCAGAGGCAGTGGGAGGAAGTGAGGCTGTTTAGGGCGGGACATCGAGACGTTTCTCAGAAACTCCGGATATCAACTTTAAGGTTTCGTTTATTCATTATTTTATTATTATTAAGTTTTTTTTCTCAAAATTTTATCTCCTGACATGTTTCGACTGTCAACTGCCAGTCTTCCTCTGAGGTAATTGCCATCAAAAGATGTTCCGTATGAGAGAACTCATAGAGATACATCAAAGCAATCACCTCTGAATAAACGAAACCTTAACACGTTTCAAAAAATAAATCAACTTGTTGGAATTACTTCTATGAATCTGTCTACACGACTCAACATTCCACCCCACAATACATTGCATGAAAATGTAAATGTAAAGAATGATCGGGGGTAGCAACCAGGAGCTTTAGAAGTGGCACTATTCCAATATAAACAGCATCGTCATAGAGACAGAGGGTTTGACTGATACATACTGTATTTCATATAATGTGTACACATGATTCTGTAGATATTGTTTGTTACTCATAACACAGAAACTTCTAGTTCATGCAGATACATAGTACAGGGTCAGGGCCTTTAATTGTGCCAGTTGATGATGCCCTCATGGTTTCTGTTTCTCTCAATGCTGGAAAAAGTTGGTATCGACAGTGAATCCAAAATGGCATTACAAATGCTCACACCTTCTTCCCTCCATGTCTTTTATCAGCTGGTTGTCTTTGTATTAGACGATAGAGAAAGATGGATGAAGAGGGGCGAAAAGGGAAGAGGGGATGATAAGAAATTGCAGAGTGGTGAAACTGAGAAAAGGATGAAGAGGAAACAAAGGAGGTAACTGTAAGCAGCAGGATTTGGAAGGGGAGGAAATAGTAATGAGAGGACAGAGGGAGATGGAAGGGGAGGTGAGGGGGAGGTGAAGCGTGTCACATATACACATGTATGAGGAGGGAGAGGATGGGGGCAGTCACAGAGGAAGAGTAGACCTGTGTGCATACGGTGACAGGACAGACAAAATCAATAGATAATAGTGTGTGTGTGTGTGTGTGTGTGTGTGTGTGTGTGTGTGTGTGTGTGTGTGTGTGTGTGTGTGTGTGTGTGTGTGTGTGTGTGTTTGTGGTGACTAAGCCTTTGGTGTAGATGAAGGGAAGTCCCATGTCTGTTCTATTAAAAATTAGAGTGGACGTGTTAGCATACTTTTATGTCTAATATTATAAACTAGACTCCACCCTGCCTTTTTACCTATTTCATCTATGAGGAACCCGAGCTAACCCCCATCTATGTACCCAGGAAAAAACCCAAGCAAAATAACAAAACGTACATTGAAAAAAGTGTTTGCACTTGTATATTTATAAATGAAGATTTAACATGATTTATTTAGATTTTATAATAATGTAATGCAGTTCATGTATGTTATGTTGGCTCAGTTCCGGAACACAATGGAACAAAATGAAAAAAATAAAAATAAAAAGAAGAAAATGCCACCTGTGAGCTTTGATTGTATTTAAATCTATATTGGCCAAACAGTGGGAGTAATATTATATTGAGACAATACTATATTGTCTATCTTTGCAAGAAAGGAACATTGCACATTATTGATAACAAATGGAAGACATTAAGTTTAGATTTCAAATGTAGGAGGCAATAAACTTTTGGGTCTTAAATAATATATCTCAAGGTCTTAAAAAGCTTTACATTTTACTTTCAAATGGTGCAAGAACCCTGGATTAATCAGGAATTTAACTCTGTAAGGTGCTTTAAGGGAGATCCAAAAAGTTCTGATGTTAAACTAATCAGAATCAGAATCAGAAATGTTTTTAATGGCCATGTACAGTTTTAAGGACAGTACAAGGAATTTGTCTTGGTAGTTGGTGCACAAAACAAACAACAAAAAAAATAAAAGAAAACAAAGAACTACCCAGCAACAATAATAATAATAATAATAATAATAATAATAATAATAATAATAATAATTATAATGATAAATATAAAGGATGAGGGATAAATAAAGGATAGATAGAGAATAAAGGATAAATAGGATAAATATAAATATATATTAATTATATATATAATTAGTGAGAGGGTAAGTGTGCGTCAACAAAAGTTGTGATTTTTCAAAATAAATTCTCAGAAACGCTTGTTAAGATAAAATACATATCATTTTTAAACATTTATTCTGTGTTTGCTGCCCAGTACCAAATGGTTCATTGAGGACTGAGGAGAACATGCAAACAAACAATCCAGGACTTCTTCCCAATGGAAATCGAAGCATTCTTGTTGTTAGACAGAATATCTACACCAACATTAAGGATTTCTTCTCCTAAAAATAATCTGGACCACACCTTCTAAGCAGCTCAATAGTCTTACAGGAGCGGGACTTGAAGCCACGCCTCCATTGGAAGACCAGAAGTCTCTTTGATGAGAAGTTGACCTTTGAGTCTGGCACCTTTAGACAACTCAGCCATCTAGACCTGCATAAGTGTGATCTAGATCAGCTCACATCCGACTCCCAATCAGGTTTAGTTCTCATGCATTTGTTTATGAAATCTGTCGGATCCACAAAAACCTAATGAAGAAGGAAACAAGCAAGCTGAGGTGGTTTAGGCTCCTGGACAAACCACGAGGGAGGTGTACTGGGCAGGTCCGCGACAACAAAGGAACGAACGAAAGAACGAAAAAGAGAATAAAACATTTTGACCTTAACATGACTTGCACAAAATTTCTCAGAAGAAGGAAAATAACTTTGTCAGGATTGGGATAGGGAAGCCACACCTCCTCAGGTCCGTTTGAAAAGGACATTGTGTGTGATGTCTTTGACCATTAGGGCATTGTGCTTTAGATCAAGTAAAACTCCCAATCGCCACCTGGTCTACATTGATATCGTTGATCCCAGGGTTCAGCTTGACAGACTGCAAGTTACTGTGTACTCACACTGGCAACCAGGGCCGTTCCTAACCAGCTCTGTGCATGTGTGAAACCATGGGGGGCCATTGTCTGGCCTGCGTAGGTGTGAACTGCACCGCAGGGGGGTTAACGGCCCGATGGTCCTGCTGGAGAGGTGGTCCAAACACCGTGCGTTGCACGCACAACTCGACTCGACCCGCGCGCAAAATGTGATGACGTTGGTACCGCGCGACGCTTTGCGGCACATAAACATCTGCATTCCGCAATGATAGCGGTGTCAGAAGTGCTCGTTAGCCGATGAAAAGTTCAGAGTTGGCGTTACCTGATATATATGAACAACACCACAGAGAACTCATGGAGGAAGAGGACAACATGACCGTCAGGACTTCTCTTTGTTCAGCCGACAGCGGGACAGTAACGGAGTGTAGCAGCTCATCATCAGGTCCGGGTATTTCCGAGGGTATAAATATACATATAAACACATATTACTGGTATATTAACCCATATAAACCAGAAAATATGGAAATGGGACATTTTACTGCTGCAAATGTGTAACATATTACTGGTATTTTGTGGACAGGACACATGTGGTTGGCTATTATATAACCCTGAAAAAAATGGAAATTGGACATTTTACTGCTGCTAATGTATAAATATATATATATATATGTATGGTGTTTCAGTGTTCTGGGACACATACTCACAAACTCTGTAGAGTGAAAACAAACACAGTGTCTTGGGGAGCAAAGTGTAGTGTATTAATTTATTCATCTAAATGTAACCAAAAACAGAACATCGCAAATACAAGCCCAAATAAATGAAATGTCTGAAAGAAAGGGTAATAATTTTTCAAACAAAAATCAATAAGCCAGAAATAAAGTGCAACCTTTTACAAAATGTAACATGAACCTTAAAAACAAAACATTTAAACATTGGAAGTACAAGGATGGGAATATTATGACAGCAGAACCTGGAACAAGACTGCAAATTGTTGCAACTATTTATTTATTTTTAATCTTATTGTAGTTCTCTTCTTAGGTCGTGTCATGTTAGTGCACATGTGGCAATACCAATTTTCAGTATGTGGAGTTCCTGTTAGTCCTGCACAACAATAATGAATTGCTCAGAAATCTACATGTGTCCTGTTCTCAAAATACCAGTAATATGTTACACATTTGCAGCCGTAAAATGTCCCATTTCTATATTTTTTGGTTTATATGGGTTAATATACCAGTAATGTGTTTATATGCATGTTTATACCCTCAAAATTACCATGGAATTTTGGGTTTTACTCGGACCCCTCATCATCACGTTTCTGCAGAAGAAGACCCTCCGCTGCACCTCAGCACTTTAACAACTCACTAATTTCATAATTTAAATAAACTATTTCTACCTTTGTTTTTCTGTTTGCATGTCGTTTGCTTTGTATTTAATAAAATGGTTTCTCCAACAGTTGTTTAAATCTACACATTTATACTGTATATAATGCACATGCAGGATGATGTGTAACAATAATCAGTAAAATTAGCTGTAAACACATTTTGTAGAACTAAATATAAAGTTATGCTGTGAACAGAAAGAAAGGAAGACAAGCCAGATAATCCTAAACTTTAGAATATAATACAATCATAACTTTTAATCATAAATATGACTCTTCTCAAAACAACAAACTTTGATATCTTTGTCACACAATATCTAAGCTTCCAGTGAATAATTTACAAAAAAAAAAAAAAAAGTTCACTGATGGTGACATTGAGATCTCAATGTCACCATCAGTGAACTTTTTTTTTTATTTGTAAATTATTCACTGGAAGCTTCTCTGGTGGTGTGTGCAGTGGTTGTTATTATTATTATTGTATGAAGCCAACATTACTGCAGCTCTGCACATCATTGTTGTCCTGTTAAAGTATTTTTATACAAAGACTTAAAAACAATCTGAAATTAGTGCTGACTCAAGTCAATCACCTTTATTATGCATTATAACAATCTGTTCCTTAAGTCTCTAAATTATTGAAACAATTAAAAACATCTCCTAAAAAATAAAATTACAGAAAATTAAATAATCATTTAATATACATTTCAATAAATAAGTGCATCCCATGTTCCCATGTTGACTCTGAGCTTTATTCTGTCTGTTGTCTGTGGAAGTGATGGGTCTAAACCAGATGATGGAAACTAGGATCAGCTCATGGTTTTAATGTCCAGGGAGGGGCGTGTCCACTCTGCATGGACTTAAAGAAGAAGAAATAAAAGAAGAGTTAGATAATGTCATGTTCATCAAAAGGAAAACTGAAAGTGATGGAGATAAATATGCTCAGATGGACACACAACAGAAAATATGAAATTAACAGAATGTACTGGCAACAACAAACCCAGAGTCGCTTAATGGTGACGTAACGCCATACGTGTGTCATAAATGAACGTGATGATGTGTTTCTCTGTGGGAACCGAGTTGAGCTGGTGATCACGTCCATTCTACCGTGCCAGAAAAGGGACAGGGAGGGGGGGGATTCCTGCTGTGAGCTTGGAACGGCCCCAGTTGCCAATGTGAGTACACCCTAACACACTCATGTCTATCCACTGCTCGGTACACCAACTATACTTTTTTGATTTATTTATCAACACCCAGAAGTTAGAGCCAAGTTCTTTTATTCTCGTTTTACTTGCCAAACCCCTCATTTTAGGTGTTTGGGAATAAAATACTGATGGATTCCTTTCTGCATTATTCAGGTCTCTGTTGAGGTAAAGTTTTGTCCAATTCACAGAGGGAAAAGGAGAAGGAAGAGAAGTGTAATAAGACAATTGGAATACATTGAGAAAGTGTGAAAGAGTGTGAATCCGTATGAGTGTTGGCAAGCTACGAAAAACTGGCATATTTGTGAGACAGGTTTCAGCAGGGACAAGTTTTGCTAAAAAAGATGAAGAGTAGACCGGGTAGGGAGTTCTTTTTTGGATGTAACATTCCTTGGTAACATTTTTGGTTCATCCTTCATTTACAACCAACTTATCATTTCCTTATCACCTTCTCTTCTAAAATGTCTTCCCATCCTCTGCTCGTCCTTTCCCTTTTTCCACCCTCATCCCTTCCTCCTCTTCATCGCTCCCAATGGAGTCTGTCTTCTCTTCTTATATGCACATACTCTTTCGTCTTGCTGCCCACACACAAAATGAGGACACAACAGCCCACAAAAATACAGGCAAATGAACCCCCCCCTCCCCCCTCCCCACCCACCCAACACACTTAGTACTTTCAGCATTTTTCTTCTTTATCCTACTCAGCAAGATCAGATGACAAGTCAACTGACACAATGCACACGGAGGCTGGATTTCTCTTTTCACCACGCTCTGGTTCCTCCTACCTCTTATAGAAAATATGCATTTTTAAAGCCTTTTCAACAGACACAAGAGTTTTGATTGCTATGTAACAACGCTAGGGTTGAGGCAGAGCAAAAAACACAAGGACCGAAGCTGAGAAAATGAGGTTAAAGATGCACAAAAGTAGAGGTTTACAGTCAAAATGAGATGCGAAAAACACACTGACATGTTTGTCCAACCTTTAGTAACACATGCTATCGCTGGGAGTGTCTGTTGGAGCATGCACGCTCCAATAGACACTCTGGAACACACATGTGGTAAGTGAAACATGAATAAATGATTTTCATGCACTGACAAAACCGCCAAAAACCAGGACACAGCGTGCACGGGGGCTCGCACGCTGGCATCAAACAATGCATACTGCATGTGCACGTACGTACACGCAAAGTATACAATTGAATTACATGCGTGTTTTCCTGCAGGCGGCACACGTTGACACGGACATGCACAAAAACATGCTTTTGGCCCCTGCTTCTTGCTGTAAGTTTTGACATTTCACACAGAATAGACGACACTGGACATCATAGACAGCGTATCTCATGTTGTCAGCAGAAACATAGTTTACACACACATAATCACAATGAAATATACAACAGTGTCCCACAAACAAAGCAGCCAAAATTTGCTTTTAATGCATGACTTTAAGATTATTTTCCATTATTGCTAAAAGTGTTCCTCTACCTTTTTATATTTCACACCTTACTTTCCTAATTATTCACATGTCTGAAAGATGTAAAGTGTTGTTCTCAAGAGGTCAATTTATCCTCTTAGGGCTGGGCAATATATTGAGATTCAAGTTATATTTTTTTATTTCGGCGATATAGAAAATTACAATATCGCCTATATTGATATATTTTATTTCATAGCTTAGTCTTTATTATAATACTCAGAAAAGCATGGAAAGCACACTTAGAACTTCCCCTAAACAAGCCACACTACAGAACTCACTCGCACATACTGTCCCATATAGTAGAAAAAGCCAAAAGTGGTATATATTATGCAGCTGTTTGTTAATAAATGTCCCAGTCCCATTGCGTATTTTTTTTCTCCTTTTGTAAGTTGTTGTCCTATGTATTTTTGTTGTTCTTTTGTGTATTTTCAGTAATTTTCGAAGTCTTTCTGAGTTGTTTTGTGCATTTTTTTGGTATGTATGTTGTTTTTGGATTTTTGTTGTCCTATTGTGTATTTTTTTTCTCCTTTTGTGTCTTTTGTTTATTTTTGTTATTTTATGTATTTCTGTTGTCCCATTGTGCCTATATTTCTCTTTTTATGTATTTTTGTGTATTTCTTCATTTATTTATATATTTTTTTGTGCATTTTTGTTGTTCTTTTATGTATTTTTGTTGTCCCATTGTGCATTTGTTTCTCCTTTTGTGTATTTTGTTATCCTATTAAGTATTTGTGTTGTTCATTTGTGTATTTCTCTGTTAATTTGTGTTTTTGTAATAATTTTGTGCATTTAATTTTGGGGGCCCCTAGTTGCCTATATTTTTGATCCAAGTATGTTTTTTTTTTTACTTTAAGCACCATGACTATTTTAGCCTATGTGGCATTTTGCATCAGCAAATTTAACTCTGAATTGTCTTTCTGGTAAGACTTTATTTCAATTAAAACTATCGAGATTTATATTGTATATCACCATTTTCAGAAAAAATATTAAAATGTGAATTTTGCTCCATATTGCCCAGCCCTAACACATCCATTGGTGTATCCTGTAAATTATGTTTTTTATGATGATCAGTGATAAAACAAGCTGTAAATTCACACACAACAAAAGAAACTCTCCTACTTAGCCATGGTCTGGTTCACATTTGATATTGCTTCTTCGCTCCCGTGCTGCAGCAGCAGCTCCTGCTCAAGGGCACGGCGACAGTCGCTGGCAAGGGAACGCTGAGTGGTTTTCCTTCATTCGTTCGGCAGCCTTCCAGTGAGAAGCCACTGATTTCACCTTTAGGTGTCCACTGCCCCTGATATATCTGTAAGTGCAGACAGCCCTCAGCTAAACACACACACGCACACACACCATGTGTACAAGCCACATTTGGCTCCGTCCTCATGTCTGCCATACGGTTGATTCTTCCCTGCTGTGCACACCCTGCAGGCCAAACACACAGAGATGTTTGTGTGTTTGTGTGTGTGTGTGGTTAAAGGGCAGAGGGAAGGAAATTTGACCAGGAAATAGCATAGGCTTAACTTAATAATTCTTATCATAAAATGTTTTGACAAAGTGTTAAAGTTTGATGTTCTGTAAGTTCACCTCTATGGTCTGTTAGTGGTATTAAGGGACAGAACAGTTACACAAAGCTCACGATTGACATGCGGATGTGCTCTTTTTTCTCTTTATGCAAAGACTCAAGAGTAGCATGTGAAACTTGCTCTGTCCAACGAAAACTGGAAACATGAAAAATTGTGTATATATTTTCATGATGACAGGAAAGCGTTTTCTGATGTTACAAATTAAGTAAATATAAAAAATATCCACATCTTAGCAGACGTATGAGATGTGGGATGACATTATATTATTATTATTAGTAGTAGTAGTAGTAGTAGTAGTAGTATTACCTTGCTTGTTTGATTGTTTGTCTGTTAGCAAGATTACATTAGAAGGACTTAAAGTAGTTTTAACCAAAGATAGACCTTACGCCATGGAAGATTCCATAAATATTTGGAGGGGTTCAGATACATACACTGATTAGGGATCAGTTTAAAAAAAAATGAAAATCCCTATCTCATTGGCAAAATATCTAAAATTCATATCTCGGTTTTAATTGACAGATCTTTATGAAATTTGACTCGATTGAGTGTATATCCTTTAATGGAATCGGCCTTCTGAGAAAGACACTCTGTTGAGTTTACACACTCATGTACAGTGGCGATATGCATCTATTCAAGTTGGATGCAACACGCCTATAACCGAGAAAGAAGAAGAAGGAGAAATTTGACTCAGTTATGACGGGTTTAATCACACCAGAAGCTCACCGTATTGGACTAGATTGTGCATTTCATCGCGATTTTTCAATAACAAGGGAGTGCCCAAATATTTGGACCTACTGTATCGTTATTAATAAGGATAGACATTTATTCCAAGCCTTTAAAGTGGGAATGATCATGGTACCATGATCAGCATCATTGAACCAGATAACTGTCAATATCTGACAAAGAGGAGATTTGGCGCTTGGCGGAGGTTTGCGCTCTCTGGGGCGGATTCACAAAAGGTTTAGGGGTATTAAAATGTGTGCACAAGTCACTCCACGCACTAATAAGGAGTACAAAGGGCAGGGAATCAGGGTGCGTGCGTGCGTGCGTGCGTGCGTGTGCGCAGAGATAGATATATGGATATGATCATGGATTGATATGATATCGTTTCGGACACACTGCTCCAGTCTGTGTCTTTCTCTCCATGTTTTGACCGTCAAAGTCTCGTGTCGTATTGATGTCAGGCCAGAATCAGCAGATCAGAAGCTTAATTTACGCATGATAGCACAACGGTGACATATGAGAGTGTGCGTGACACAGCGCTGCTCAGGCCTGCGCTGGTTGATGGTCAGTAGTTAATCTTCAAAAGAATAGAGACTGATTTACAGACTGTGCTGCTGTATTAACTCAGATCAATGGTAGATCAATAGGATGGTTTCTGTCCAAATCTGCCTATTTTGATTGCACTGATCAGAGCAAAGTCACAGGACCGGACGGAGCAGCCACATTGAATGAGGGGGAAAAATACTGTATAATTAGATTTTTAAGTTGTTTTTTGTTTTGTTTTTATAAACTACAAAAAAAACAAACAAAACAAAAAAAAAACCTTTTTAATTGTTTATTTAGTTTTATACATTATTAAATGTTTGTGCAGCAGACAGAGAAGTCCATCTGTCTCAAATTTAACTTCCTCAAATGTCAGTGTGCTTGTGCGCACTGACGTCTCCACATTAAATGAGCCTAACGCTCATTTAAATAGGGGCGGTCTGCACCAGTTCTGCTTGTGCACCAATGATTGCTGCAATATTAGTGAATTTCACACAGCAGGTGAGGAAATTGCATCACTAAAGGATTTAGGGAAGCAACTGGATTACCACCCTTTATTTCAGATCTTTGTGAATCCGGCCCCCTGAGTGCTCTTGTTATTGTCATCATTATTAGCCATCTGCAAATGTACATTTAGATTCTCCAATTAAAAACTAGCCTCAGGTCAGCTGACGACTAAGGATTTGAGGCTCGCCACACACTCCAATTACCCATCATCGCACAGCAAAGCTTTACATAAGTAGTAACAACGCTCTAACCAATTACCAAATAATTAAAACAAATATTTACTGCATGCAAACAATCATTGTTTGTATTACTGTGTAATAAAAGCATTGTAGCAATACACAGATTAGAATTTACTCTTCTTCTTGAGAATTTGTTTGGGATCCAGTACCCCCCACTGATGAGCCGGTATGTCCCTCTATCAGCTCAGATATTGGCTAATCTTGGGGGTGTGCAGTAGCTCAAGAAGTATAATGATTGGAATCCCACTTATTTCAGTTATATTTACCTAGAATCTAGATTGATTAAGATGAATATGGAGACATGAGTTATGTAGTGGTCCGAGTCAGTTTTGTCAAACCCACTGACTGTGTCTGAGATTTGACTGTTAAACACAAACAGTAGGTGTTTATATGAAATTAAAGAAAAGGGGCAGCATCATTTACAGTAAATATTTTGTCATTATATAGGTCTACGTGTGTATGTTTCAAGTCAAAGCTTTTTCATTCACAGGTTGCTCAACAAACCCGTGTGTTATTGATTGGTTTCAACGCAGAGCAGGGTGTACAGAGATGAAAATGCATGTGCCTTATTTTGTGCGTAGACAAAATAAGGTTGAGATGAGGAGAATGTAAAATTAAGATGCAAACACGCTTGTAGAGGAGGAGGTATAAGACAGAGAGAAAGTATGAGGGTGGATCGACAGCAGTGTCTGTGAACCTGCATATTCAGGCTCAGTCAGGCTGCTTTGGTGAGAGAGCGAGAGAAAGCGAGGATGTTTTGACAGCTCGGAGCCATCACAGCAGCAGAAGGCACTCTGTGTGTGTGTGTGAGTGCGTGTGCGTGCACTTGTGTGGGTGCGTGCACACACATGCACTCTGAGGACTCAAGGCAGAGACAGACACTGACATTTCTTCTGATTTAGAGACAAAGGGAGAAAAGGGAAAGGTCTAGCATGAAGCCTGGATGAAGGACAAAAAGAGACATGAGACTGTGTGTGTGTGTGTGTGTGTCCCATCTTTGTGCACATGCTTGGATGTGTGTTAACAATGTACTATCAATTGTAGTTATACATATTGATGTAATAATAATAATGCATTGAATTTTATATCGCACGTTATCATAGATGCTCAAAGATCTTTACAGAATTAAGGCATCATTCTTTCACTCCACACTTAGTGGTGGTAACACAGCTGCCCTGGGGCAGACTGACGGAGGCGAGGCTGCCGTAGTGCGCCATGGGCCCCTCCGACCACCACAAACACTCACTACATTCACACTAGGCAATGTGGGTAAAGTGCCTTGCCCAAGGACACAATGACAGATACCACTGGAGCAACTGTCCCCCACTGTGGCACCTGGAATTCTCAATGGTCTCCCATCCAACTACTAACCAGGCCCAGACCTGCTTAGCTTCTGAGATCTAACCACCTGTTGTTGGTCATGATGCTATGGCTGACAATGAGTACTCCTATCCTGCATGTTTTATATATCTCACTGTTTCAACACACCTGAATCTAATCATGGTGTCATCAAGTAGCTCTATAGAAAGCCTATATATATATATATATATATATATATATATATATATATATAATGAGCTAGGACCAGGGTAGCGACCAGGGTAGCGTCTAAAAAATGCAGGATAGAGTTTATAGTCTTTGAAAAATGTCTGATTTATGAGGTTATTCTTTTTAGAAACTTGCAAAATACTGTGATAAACAAAGGGTAGGTGATTTTTGGTCCCTGCTTAAAGTCTACTCATCTGTCAGTTAATTAGTTTCACAAAAATAATTTATATATTTATTTAGGGTACATCCAGGACTCTTATTTTGAAAAGCTGGAAGTGGAGTAGATTTTTGTTTGTGTAACACTAGACACTCTGAACTATGCACTACAAACTCAATGAGTATATACAGTCTACTATATACTATTAGTATGGTTAGGATGATTAGGATGATGAGCGTTCCCATTTTTTAATGTTTTACTAGTATTTTATCTATATAGACCCTTTGATTGTGATGTATTTTGTTGGGCGGGGCTTAACCTGGAGGCAAAACCACCATTGTCTTTGTTTTTCTGAGGCTGGAATCCTATAAAACTTTAATTCACGTCCACTAACGTTATTCCTCCTACTCTGGCACTCAGACACAACAAGACGACATTCTAAAGCTGTAACATTACAAGCCTCCACAGTCTTTACAGTTTCCTGTTTTTGCCTCCAGCCACATCACTCATGACGTGGACCATTAAGGCGTCTATACCACAAAGGAAGTTGCACTCATTTTCAGGAAGTAGCAGCCCCAGATAAAAGGGGAATAAGGTTGTCCTACTAGAGTTTAAAAAAAAAATACATTAAGTAATATAGGACGACTGTCACAAAATACAGTTTGGAAATGTTTTGTGAATGATACCATAAATAATACTTTGCAATTTAATACAAAACAACATATGGTTTTTGCACAGAATCTTGTGTTGGTTTAGCTAAAGTGAGACAATTTTTTTTTTGCATTTTGAGGAGTCGTTCAGAACTATCTACTATCTAACTTGGTTATTTATTCATTGGTAAACCTGCATGACTGGGGACGTCAAGGTTTGACTAAGGAAAAAACTAAACAAAGCAAAGCAAAAGTTGAGAACAGAGTTGTGACAATCTGTTTTACATGCACAGGCTGCTTCCACATCCAGGCCTCACACTGAGCTCTGTTACAACTCAAATCAGTAGCTGTGCATATGACATCTGAGCAGGAATCAAACAATGTCCGGAAAAAAAACACAACAGTGAGGCTTCACCGAGTTTGCACAGGACTTGGAGTTTTTCCTCTGACAGCCTGTCTCACACATGCTCATTGTTTCTACCGCCAGAGAAGCAGCTGCACATGAGCAAACAGACAGAGTGAGTGTTTGCTGTGCGTGTGGGTGAAGATGATGTGCGTGTGTGCATGTGTGTGTATGTGTGCGTCTCTGTGCACATGCTTGGATGTGTGTTAACAATGTAGCCCCATGTCTCCTGTGTCAAAGCCTGGCTGAATCAAGTGAACCATGCTGTGTGTGTGTGTGTGTGTGTGTGTGTATGTGTGTGTGCGTGTATGCGTGTCCAGATCAATACCAGCTAATCAATAGAAGAAGACAGCTAGAAGGACCTTGGGGACAGCAGGTACACACCTGGTGTGTGTGCGCACAAACACAACACTTCTTTGTATTCCACACTCACTTTCTCTTTTTATCTTCTCCCAGTCTTTCTTCCACATCTTTCTTTCTCTCACTTTCCTTCTTTGTATGTTTCAGATCTCTCTTTTTTACAGTAACACACTAATTATCTGACTGTATGTTAGGGTCTAATATCTGTTTCCTTCATTCATTTTCCTGCATCTGATGCCTTTTTTGTTTACAACTGCAAAGAAAATTATCATAGGAGAGCAAAGGCCGTGTTCATCAGGGACTGACTTCGTGCTTTTCTGAGAATATTCTCTGACTTTCCAAACAAGAATCAGTGAGCCACGTCGCCATCACGTAGCAAACAAAGCAGGCCGACGCTGCAGCTTTTCTTTAGTCTGATCACATCTGCACAGGGACTGAGGCTTCACCTTCTGCTGCACAACCACGTCTGGTCAGTCAGCACAACGTGCAGCACTGTTTAAAAACACAGTCAGCTTTACTCGACATAAGATTTACCACATCCAAGTTCATTTTAAGAAATTTCTTTTAGAAATCACAAATTACAAAACTTGGCATTCTTGAAATTTTTGCATTCATGTTCATGCTTAAAGCTGCAGTATGCAAGTTTTTTTTAAGCATAATTTGGTCAAAAACTCATAATAACCTTTCAGCTAATTGTAATTCAAAGTGTTCTGAGAGGACACTGGACCGTATAGCCAATCAGAGATCTTTTTACAAACCAAGTGCTCAATAAGCTGTTTTGGGCATTGCTGTTAGCTGCTGAACAAAAGTCGATGCACGTTCACATCTTGGAGGTAGTAAAGGTGCTATGGCAGGCGTTCCCACAGGAAAAGTAAAGGAAGCCAAAAACAGAAGAACGACGTGGATAAACAACAGTCTAAAGTCCAAAACATACTTGAAACGGACTCGCGGAGGAATAAATCATGTGTCAATCTTGGACAAGGATATCCAAGGTGGAGAGAACATGCACAGTTCATTTACAGTGTGGACTTGGAATGGTGTGGGTCTCCTCACCTCCTCTCTGCTCTGACCTGCATCTGTGTGCTCCTGTCAACCTGGCCGCATATGAGCACTTTGGGACAGGGGAGGGGAGTACAGTCATTACTGAGTGACACATGCTTTCATGTCACGTAAAAAAAAAAAAAAAAACATTTCCAATAACTCAAGAAAAAGGCTCCAGATTTAACGACAAAGTCATTGCATATAGCTCCACAGTTGTGCACGTTCATGAGGATGCTGGTGGATGCATAACAGGGAGGGGACGGGGGAGAGTGGTTGTTTCCATTCCAGTCTCACAATTCTACATACTGCAGCTTTAAAGCTCCTTTAGACCAACAGTTTTTTTTAGCAGATAAAGACATATTGTAGGCAATGTAGATCAATAAATCGAAGATCATTTGCTCTATGAAAGACATCAAAATAAAATTGTAAACACTCATTGTAAAAAAGTTTTCTCCATTGCATTGTGGGATGCGTAGTCCCATAGAGGGATGCATAGTATTTTTTAATACATTCTTACGGTGATTTATTGTGTTTGCCCCAAAAACTCACAAAATGAAAATTGTTGTAAAAAGTCAAGCAAATCACTGTCCAACTTGTCTGGCAAAGAAACAAGAAATCACAGTTTTAATGAAGTAAAAACACATCTATCCATCCATCTACGGGACTTCACATCAAACAATGCAATGCATGAAACTTTACCAAAAATTTCAATGACAGTGTTTACAGAAAACAAACTTTCGAGCTTCAAAATAGTTTTTGTTTTTTTCTCGAGCAAATGATTTTTGATTTATTGATCTGGAAGACCTACACTATGTCTTTATCTGATTAAAAAAAAATGTTTACCCTATATCTATAATGGGTAAACGATTGTGTCAGTAATCCATAATTTACCAACGATGGACACCAAGGGCCAACTACTATGTTAAGTTCCTGAACAGTTTGCTCGTTTTCCCTGGACCTTTGTGGGTTTTTTCCTACTGTGCAAATGAATGAAGGATAAGGTAGTATTTGTAGATGTGACCTGTCTTTAGGGCTGTGTGTTGGTGCAATGCTCAATGTCACTGCTCCACAGGACAGTGTTTGTTCAAGCCTCCCCAGCTTTTATCTCTCTCCCTCTCTCATCGTTGGCCTTGTGATAGACTGGTGTCCTGTTCAGGGTGTGTCCTTTCTTGGACTCTAAATCAGAGCTAGAGAAGAGCCCATGTAAGCTTGTAAAGTATAAGCAGACATAGTTAAATTACAGCCTGTCTTGGGTGGATACGGAATTTTGCCCTTTGTATGGATTTGTAGGCAGTATGGCTGGCTTGTTGGATGAATTCAATGCAAACATACATGGTATTGCTAACCATTTTAGCAATATTGTATTGACTTTTGATTTTGTGAAGAAAAACAACAACAAACAAACAAGTTTGTATTTTTAAAAATAGAAATTAAACAAAATCCCAAAACATAATTAAACACACTGAAAGCAAATTTGATCAAGATATCAAAAAGGGTTTGTAATTGCATATTTTACAGCCACTGAAGGTTTGGGGATTCTGATCCTTTAAAAATCATCGCACAATTTTTGCCAATTTACACAAAACCTGAAAGAAGTACCAGCAGATCCACACATGGGAGCAGAACTAATGCTTAACCCAGGAATGCTTTCTGAGATCAAGCCTATTTGTTATTTCTGGTTTTCTCCTTATGCCAGATTTCTTACAGCTCTACACATGTTCGAGCCAATCAAAAAATCAAACTTTCATGTTGTTCAGAGCAGGTGTGAATGGAACTCCTGCCAAACCCTGAGATGACAGGCTGGTTATCAGCAGGCACACCCGAGCTCTGGGTCTGAGGCTCTTTCTGCCAAATTCACTCAACATGCAAATTGAAACTGTAATTCATTTACTGAGAGATAAGAGAGCTACTCTTTCTCAACATTGCCATCTATATGGTGAATATTAAATAACTATTCAATGGAGATATTATTGTAGCCTGGGTATCCACTTCCTGTGCATGGCTGTACAGATTCAGATCTGCTGTAAAGATACTTTATTTTTTCAACCTGAATTGCTTCATGTTATGTCACTTCCTGTTTATACATGGCCCCATGAGGCCCTTGGACAAATTTTTGGAAGTATCAAAGTAAACACATAAAATGACTCAAAATATACACAAAATGACTCCAGAAATTACAGCAAGATGCACAAAAGGACAGCAAAAATAGACAAAGCAACTCCAAAAACATACACAATTACAATAAAACTTACAAAAAAACAATCAAAATCGCTACAAAAATACACATAACAGACATATACAAAAGGACAACAAAGATACACAAAAAGAATCATGACACAAAACAGCTAAATGACACAGAATGCCTCCAAAAACACAAAACCAACAACAAAACACCCAGAAATGATAGGAAAAATGCACAAAATGACAACAAAATACACAAAATGACTCAAAATATACACTAAACAACCTCAAAAATTACAGCAAATGCACAAATGGCCAACAAAAAAAGACAAAATGACTTAAAAACAGAAAACTACACAAAACAAAGACAAATAAAGTATTTGTTCTTGGTCGTTATTCTAAATGCTGACATGCTTGTTGATATATTGCCCTCTGACCATACAGTCACATTTTGTGGCCCTCGCTGTGATAAAAACGGCCCATGTCTTTCTTACAGCATCTTAGCCTTAATAAAATGTGAAGCTTTAACATGCACGAGTGCTGGCATGAGTTAAACCTGATGACCCATGTTATCGAGCATTATGTGACAATGCTCTACAGATGTTCTTCAGTTAAAAGGAGCTTATGCTCTGCACTCTGTCTTTCTGCTCTCAGGAAGAATCTCTTTGGATGGAGTGTGGGAAAAATTCAGAAAACTATGCACTCTTGGGTCTTGTTGAATTTTTGCTCTGTTTAGCTTGATGTCTGCAATGCATAACTAATCCTTTCCAACAAAGATACAAGCCAGAGGGTTACATATTGAGGTCCGCTGCTTCTCACTGGCCAAGGTGGAGATGATTTGGTGCAGGTGTTGGTTTTGCTTGTCTTTGACTGGTTGATTGGTTTGTGTTGGATTTCCCAGTTTCTGCTTCATTTTTCATTCTCACTTAATCTTTGGCCCTACATGACATAGGACGCTCGATATGAATCACTCCTTTGCTTGAAATTGTCACGTTATCATGAAGTCATTTCCTGTCCTATAGTGTGTCTAATAATCCATCAATCAATTCGTTTTTGGTTTTTCTTTTAAAAAACAGAGGAATGTCTTCAGGATGTCATAGTCACTATCAAACACATGCATAAAACCTTTTAAAAGGATTTTGTACAGTTTCCTTTCATATTACTTTCATTAAGTAACGAATAATCATTACTTTTTCTCATGAAGCAAACCATTGTGGAGTAAATAGGAGGAGTTGCCATTTAAAAGTTTCAAAGTTGGAAATATTGAATAATTTAAAGTGTTGAATATAATACAGTTATATTACATTAAATACAATAAAGAATGTGTTAATGTTAATTACTTATGCAACATACAGTTTTACATTTAGGAATTGCGTTCTTCCCCACTTTCTGCCTAACAATGGTTTGGTCCGTGTGACTACCACTAATACACATAGCAACATTATATGCTTAGGGAAGGTGTGTCAGAGTGAAGCAGGGTTCCTCATTCCTGAAACTGGAAAGCCGATGTCCCTCTGATTTAGCAACACCTGAATGTCATGAGAGATGATTACACGTTGATTAGAATCCATTAGACATTTAAAACATGTGGTGGCAGTGGCTCAGAGAGACAAGGCTTAAGGAAAATGGCAGACAATGAATGTAAAAGTATGCAACTACTTTGCAAAAGTTCATTTAAAACAGCGGTATTTAAACTGGGGGAGGGCCACCAGTTTGGGGGGGGTTTGGGGGCACTAGAATGACGTTGCTGAATCTTGAGCATAAAAAATAGAAAATGTTTCTATCTTTTGCACAAAAATAGCTTTATTGCTGTTCTAAATTTTTGTGTTGTTTTTATGAGATTTGAAGAAGAATAGCCAAAATTTTAATTTTTGGGAATCACTGATTTAAATAAAGATATGTTAAATATGTTAGATAGATGAGATGGGCATATTATCATCCAATATTTGCCCTAAAATGTAATATTGGTTGACATCGGTATTGGTTTTTACACCAATATTGAAAAACCAACATGTGCTGGTACTTTTTACATTACTGAAGTTGAATAAGTATTCCTATTTAGCCAGATGATGATTATTTGTGGAATACATGCAGTGGGGCATTGTATTAAAAGTAAGGTTTATCTATTATTTCCATGGAGACATATATTATGTGACCTAAAATTAAGTTAGGGGGGCTGTAGATCTATCTATATATCGGTATCTCAAGTTATTATTGCAAATTGGACATTTGGTATTGGACAGTACAGGCATATCGGATAGGGATCGACCGATACAGGTTTTTTAGGGCTGATGCAGACACCAATTTTTTCCCATCAGCCTTAGCCGATGACTGATTTGGACTGCCGATTTTCTTGAGCCGATACTACTTTTGCTCCCTCAATTTACACCATAAAAAATACACAATGATGATAACAAATGCTGCAAGTCTCAATTTAAAAAAAAAAAAAAAACATTCATTGAAATTAACAAAGGTGAGGTAGAACGACACCAAGTTAAAAATATTTAACAAATAATAAAAAAAAAACAGGTGATGTCGAACAAGAAAAAGTAAAAAACATAGAGTGAGACATCTCATGAATTATTATGAAAGAGAACTGTTCGTCCTTGTCCTGAAAATAGCTTTGACAAAAGTTGGCCTGACTGAAGATATATTTTATTAACAGGATTATTGAGTATAAAGATGTAAAATTATAGTATTAAGCACAAAAAGAAACCATGAATAAGTCTATTCCAACACAACCCCAGAACATAAACTAACAGAGAAAAATAACGTGATGTTAGAGGCGCATTAGGCAACAAACTGTTCAAGTTTCTGTTCTAAATTGCATCAACATTAACAGGAATAAATATTCAAACAAGTAGTAAGCTGCTTTCCTAAGTTAAAAACTTCTTCTCAGCGCAGCGCTGAGTGAGAAGCAGAGAGAGAGAGAAACACACACCTGCCAAACCTCCAGCCAGCTGCTCGTTAAATACAACTATGACGACAACGCGTGGAACTACGAAACAACGCTAAATAAAACAGTTAAAACATGCTTTGAAAGTTTATAACCTGCTTTTGGGGTTGAACAGCTTCCTTCACACTCTGCTAGTGGGGGAGGGGCTCTGCAGCCTCTGTCTCCAGCAACAAAAGCCGCCTATGGCAGCCGCTCTGTATATAAAGTGGATCGGCGAACGCAGCAACACGCATCGGTATCAATACCGAAACACGTAAAGCACGCAAAAATTGCCCGATTAAATCGGCCGGCCGATGAATCGGTCGATCACTAATATTAGATATCACCAAGACTTTTGACCAATTTTACCTAATATGTATACCGTATCTTATTTTACCAATAGTGTTAATCATGTAAATAATAATCATAATTAAAATATATTTTCTATAGTTTTAGGACTAGTTCCTACACAAAAAGCATGATCTTAAGGCAGTTCAAGAATTCAACTCAAGGTCCTCCTACTGCTTGTTCTTCCCTCATCTTAAGCCTCTCTTTCTGAGTTTCAGAATCTAACAAGAAAAATTGTAAAAATCAATGTTGCTAACAACGAGAAATGTTCTGACGCACAGTGTTTCCTGTCAAACACGTGTCAAAGCCTCACTCCAGTGTTGCAGCAGTTTTTTTTAATTTCTCCCTCCTGTCCAATCCTCCATTTGACAAACTTTAAATAAATAAAGAGAGAGGAAAACTTTCTTTTTTATTGACACTTGAATGACAAGCTCAGGCTGACAGCGAGGAACAAAGCGAAGCGCGAGCACAGAGGCAAAGACACAAACCCAGAGTGCACACAAATGCATTATGCACGCACGCCTTCAATCACAAGTGCACAGGAAGACAAGCACACACAAGCACACCACACCTCCCACGCTAGCAAAACACTGCCTCACCTGACAAATTTCAATGTGTGCGAGCCTGTTGGTTTTTGACATCGCAGGTATCTGTCAATTCTATGCCGGGGCTTCACGTTGCTTCACATGGAGACAAAGCAAACCAAAGCGAAGCCGGTTATCATTCCTCTTTCCCTGTCCATCCTCTGCTGGCAGCAATAGGAGGCATAAGTCAGCAAGCAACGCCTCATTCTTCTGCTGTTATAATTAACTCGGCTTTAATAAAAGATTTATATTCAGGGAATAATGTAGGGTCTCATAGCTTCTAATTAAAGATTTAACATGTTATTTGCTCACCCAGTTTGTCGTTCCTATATTTCTTCATTTTAAGTTACAGGGTATGTTTCAGGTTTGGTTCACTGGTTTTTCTGTTTGCATGCTTTCCCTCAGAATTTGATTTAGGGCCCATATTTTAATGTAAGGATACCATTAATTTCACACACAAAGCACAAATACATTTAATTTTGTTGTTGTTTTAACCTTATTTCAACCCAGTAATACCATTCAAGACAAAAGATAGAGTCTTGTCCATGTCTTGACTCAGCACAACGGCAAGAGTGTAGTGGTCGCTGAATCGTTTTTCTCTTTGCTCATAGCTATAAAGGCTTTTTCATTTTTTTGGGAATGAGGTCGCAAGTCCAATTCCATCCCAGGAATTGTGGCATGATAATGACTGCATGTTTCAATTAGCATTCCACTCTATGTTCAAGTGTCAAATGACAAACTACACTTATTTTAGCTGCTACCCTTAATAATTTTAAGGTAAAATCATAGTGTCTTCCTCATAGATCAGTGAATCAAACCATATTTACTCAAAAAGGCTTGAAAGTTACTTTTTATCTCCACCCTAAACATTTAGTTTGTTGACATTTTTGTGCATTGCATTGTTGGATGTGGAGTCCCCTAAACGGTTGTGTAGAAGTAGAAGTTTTTTTATTCTAATTAACGATTTCTTGTTTGTTCGTATTTTCACCAGACAAGGAGGACGGTGATTGCTCGGGCTGTGCATTGCCATGAATCTGACAATACGATTCACGATTTGCTTGTCACAACACGATATGTCCCGATACTAAACGGTACGATATATATTGCGATATCAATAATTACACATTTTACCTTTACAAGTGCAAAATTGTATGAAATACAATTTGTAATAATAATAATAATAATAATAATAATATTCACTCACTTTAGTAGAAAAGAAGCTTATTACATTCAGAGGAACCTGTTGTAGCGTGCACGTGCATGCATGTGCGTGTTTAGATGGTATTTTAACATGGCTAGCTGACTTCTTGCAGCCCACAGTTAAACAGTGACTCACAGATTCCTCACTCCTCTGTCTCGTCCCTGACTTTCTCTGTTGCCCTTGTTTTCACAACTTTCCCAAGATTTTAAATGTGTCTTTGTCCTTTGCTTTCTTTAGGTTTCGTTGCTGAGTGGTGACTATAGCAGACTTAAGGGAAAGAAGTGGAATTTTCCTCCCTTCTCTCATATCTCAGTGTACAAGCCCCAAATCTAGTAAGTTGCTGTTAGGCCATTTAAATGTGGTCATTTCTCATCATAAGTAAGAAACTGTGAAATGTGTCATTTCAGCACAACCTAACCTGGGTTTCCATTACAGGTTTTCGCAAAATAAAAGCGATATTTCTAAATGTCGACAAATTGTAATTGTGCTTTGAACGTGTTTCCGTTGAAGGTTGTTTTGGGCAAGAACCTCGTAACTCCTGTGAAATCTCATCCCGCGAGACTTCACTGCAGGAAGACGGACGCTCAAAACCTCCTTGCAACACTCCACATTTCGTTGTTTTTTAATGTGGCAGTAATAATTTTGAAGTTTAATGCTAAGAAATATCTCGGTCTCCGCTTCTGTCTACATGTGCCGTGTCATGTTTTCTCGGACAGAAGAGGTCATGTGACCATGTCCGTCACGTTTGGTGACGTGTATTTGAGGTATAAGTGTTTCCATAGCTCTTTTGCGACACATTTCAATATTGAAAACGTAAAATTCTTACGATATTTGAATGTTTGGTTTTTTTTTAATTCAAGTATTTCCATTACCAGTTTTTATTGCTCTATTTAGATTTCATGCATTTCCAAGGGTTATGGAAACACAGCTACACACAGATACGTATTTATGCAAAGTGTGACGTCTGGTTTAAAGGCATTGCCAAATGTTACTGCCAAGGGCTGTGAATGAAAAAAAAAAAAAAAAAAGAGTTTTTCAGGCGCACACAGGCACACATGCACTTCAACCCCCAGGGGCCTCTGGGACTTCAAAGAGTCAAAGTCTACTGTACCTCAGCAACACTTTACCACCACGTGCCACAGACAGGTGGTGAAGGAGGTGGGGGTAGACAAAAGTAGAGAGATGAGAGAAGTGAAGGATAGATGAAAGTGAAGGAAGAATGAGAGAGATGATAGAAGAGTAGATAAAAAAGAAGGAGAGACAAAAGTGGGGAAAAAAAGAGGGAGAAGAGAAATGAGAGAAAATACTTCATGAAGGGCTGAGAGGCAGAAACTATGGGGATGAAAGCTGACCAGCAGACAGCCAGAGATCTAAAAGCAGGACTGAAAGACAGACAAAGCGGCAGAAAAGAGCCACACACAAGGAGTTTGTTGCAGCCATAGACTGGAGACATGTGGGGGAGGGCGCTAACACTGTGCTGCTAATACCCCTGCTGCTTTGTTGTAAAGAACTCCAGTTCCCCTTTTAATGGTGAACTACTCCTTTAATGACAGCAGTAAAACACGCTCGCACAGATACAGAACGCTGCCTCCCTCCGCGCAACAGAAAACAGGGTTCACAGCACGACGACACCAGTAGCACTTTGACTTTTGCAACTTACGGCCCCAACGCAAGCAAGTTCAGACGCTAACGCGACACTGTGAAACCATTGTCTTAGTGACACGCATGCTCCAAAAACTTTATCTCTTTCAGGGGGCTTGTAAGTTTTTGAATTACCCTGCCTTAGAGCTGTCAATCACGCAGGCAGGAAGGATATGTGGGTTTGAGGAGATAATCACACTGAGAGGAAGACGTGCTCATAACATGAAGCCATTTAGAGCATGCTTTCATCCAGACTCCCCTCAGCATCAGAGTGCATCCTTTTTACTTGACTTTCACTGTGAATAGGTGCTTCGAGGTACATGGTGAAATGAAACTTCTAACCTAGCAGAGGTAATGTCATCCTGAAACACTTGTGGTAGTCTTCAGTTTGGGAGGTAGAAGTGACGACTTGCTCAAACGTAATATCAGAAAAAATACTTCAATTATTTTTCGGCAGAAAGCCAGTTGGTGTGCAACAAACAAATTCAAATTTAATTTTTCTCGGATGCATGGATGCATAGGCTTTCAGTGATAGTGAGTCATATTTTAGATCAGAATCAGAAATGTTTTATTTGCCAAGTACAGTTTTTAAGACAGCACAAGGAATTTGACTTGAGTTATACCCACTTTATCCTATAGAAGACGTGCAGAGTCTTCATTGTTTGTGTTTATTCCGCCATATTGGACGGCAAGAAAGCTGAACCGGAGGTTAGAATTGTGTGGAGGAAGATCGCTTTTGAGCCTTTTGCGACGACATAGTGATGTCTGGACGGAAGACCTCCTTTCAAAGTTCACCGAACATTTAGAAGGGACTGCAAGGTGCCACTTCATTGATAAACGTTTGGTGTTGGGGTGTCACGATCCGTACAATACCGACCTCCAAAATATCTTCAACTAGTTGGTGCAAAATTTAGAGAAAGACGATTTTCCAGACTTTGCAAATATTTAGTTCATCAACAGTCGTACTATATTGGAGAGGAACCGAAAGCATACAAAAGCTTGGAGGCTTACAATCAGCTATCCCGATGAAGGTAACATTAATAGCAATTTGTACCAAACATCAATTACGTTTGATATTTGTGAAAACAATGTTTATGTACATAGACGGGTAAATGGGAAACTATTGCCTGAGCCCCGGTTTGCCACATCACAAAAATCCTCCCCAGCCACCAAATAAAAAGCTCAGCATATCAATACATGCATTCAATATATATATATATATATATATATATATATATATATATATATATATATTATTATCTCCAAACTTTTAGTCCCCTAAATCAATTTCAGTGGTACTTATCTCCAAAGAAATTTCTCCACGAATGCGAGCATGTCTCTTCTGATGGCTGCAATCCATATATGGTGAAACTGAAAGATTTTTGTATCATTCTGACGATTTGTACAGTCAAACGCCAAATATGATATAACCATTTTACTCCCATGAGCAAACAAAATGTGTCATTCTTGTTAGGCACACAGGCAAACAACACTGAAGCCTGTGGAGGTCTTGCCGTCCAATGTGATGGATAAACAGAGTTGCGATACAGTGTCCAAGGAACTAATCCTTGCTTTCTGGTATCTGGTGTTTGAATTTGGAAAAAAAAATCCTCAGTCACCAAAGAAAGCAAACAATTACTGAACTAAAATGCAGCCTCGAGAAAGAAAGTTCCCAGGTTCACTCCAGGGGCCTCATTTATAACCGTTATACATGGACAAAACGGAACCTGAAAGATGTGCACGACACTTTTTACGAAAACTTTGTGATTTATAAAAAGAAAGTTAGCGGGAAAATGTGCGCACCGGTACGTTAACTATTCAATGAGAGCAACAGCTACGTTGCACTATTTATGGAAGAGCACAAAGACATGACACGAACTGATCGATTAGCCGAGCCTATCAAACTCTTAAGTCTAAGGATTGTATTTTATCTTCTTTTTTTTTATTCATACATTCTATTCATCTAAGAGTGACAACTTAACCTTTTCTGTCTTACATTGTAATTTGTATGCTTTAATAAAGAAATGTTGTAAATGTAAAAATAGATTTTTACACATTGTTTTAGCCATAAACTAAATCACTACATTGTTCAGTTTCAGTGCTTTTACTTACTTGTTTGCACTAAAACAAAAGGATTAAAGTTGGAATTACCATTATTTATCATTTATTATGCCATGAATTTACTGATTTTGCTTTTGTGAGATTAAATTAAGGTGTAGTTATTGTTTATTTTGCACTGAACTAAAATGAGTTTGACACTCCTGCTTTAGAATTATAGAGTAATAGTCTTTTTTTTTTTTTTTTTTTGCTTGAATATGTGAAGAAATATATTCTGTTGAATGTTGAGATTGGGGTGTAGACTGGTGTCCTTTACTAAGTCAGCAGAAATTGGCTTGAGCCCTGTACAGGATAAGCTGGTATAGAAAAGGAGAAAAACACTACTGAAAACCTTCACAGATTTAAAGGTCCTATATCATGCAAATCAACTTTTTTGAGCTTTTAACCTTGTTACAATGTTAATTCCTTATCAAAAACACCCCCAAAGTATTATTGGGCTTCCTTCCTGCATCTCTGAGAAATCCTCAATAATCCTGCTCTCTGAGCTGCTTCTCTGCCCTCTTCTGAAAAACGAGCGGTTCAAATGCTAGTGACGTCACTAGAATTATGAACCGCCCCCTCCAGGAAATGCCTGCTGCTGGTGCCGCGCCTCCACGGTGAACACTGCAGTGTAGGCACCCAGGGAGACATCGTATTGCCTTTGACTTGATCTGACGTGTTTGTGACCCAATGCGATGCAACGGTTGAGGTGTTAAACAAATGATTATCACCTTCAATGCACTGTTCCTGTATTTAATAAAGATGAGGAGGAGAAAAAAGTTAATTACCAGCTTAAAACTCCGTTGAGTGTTTGAAGCTGCTGCTGCTGCTGCTGGATAAACACACAACGCGGAGATGGACTCACACAATAGCTGCTTAAATATCCACGTGTTTTACTGTAATGTGCAGTTTTTTGGCTGAAAGCAATAACAACAGTGTGTGGATAGCAAGAGAAAATCGCTTTGGTGATCACTGATCTGCTTCAGAGCGAGTCAAGCTGGAGCCTCGCAGGCAAGTCATTGTATAGAGACGCCCACTCATGAATATGCATAAGCAGGCAGCAAACAGCCCGTTGGTCAGAAAGTCCCTTTTTAGAGGGCTAAAACTATGGAAAACAGGCAAGTTTGGTAAAATAAACCTAAATTACTATGTTTTGGGGTTCTTAGAACAAATGGAGATGGGTGAAAAATGCATGATATGGGACCTTTAAGATGAAAAACTTCACAACAAAAGAACTCCCTGTTTGTTCCTGAGATTCATTTCCGTATAGATTTCTTCTAACCCCAACAAGGAGCTCAATCAATACTTGGGAAGAAAATGAATAAATGGTCCCCTTTCTGTTTGATACGTCATCATATTTTCAAATATTTAGAAAGGATTTATTTTCTTCCTTTCAGTTTTACTCATTTTATTTTACCTTTCTCTTCCATTTGAGTTACCATCATCGTCAAGAAGACATTAGGCAAATTAAAGTCAAAATGCATCACAAACAATAAAGTGCAACCCCATGCATTGTCACGAAGGTGAACACCCAGCAGTGAAAACCCAGAGTTTGATTTACACTTCTTCTCTAGATTCAAGATGCAAATTGAAACAGCATCTTATATAATAACCTTGACTCTGTATTCCTCTCACACACTGTTCAGGGGAATTGTTTCATCAAGGAAAATTGCTTTCATTATTTTTAGAAAAAGACCTCATGCTTCACATGTGGTCCACTCTGCTCCACCTCCTCCTCCACACGAGCAAAGTGCGAGAACGCAAGCACAGGGCGGCCTGATGTTAAAGCATAATCCTCCACACTGGGGATGAGTCCTGGAGACACGGGATCTCCTGCAGCTCCAGCTGTGGGGCTCAGGAGCCGAGGCTGACCTCTGACCTCCCTGTGGAGGGTAGCAGACAAAAAGGGATTTTCCCGGTGGGGATTAAAAAAGTATCACATTATCATTTGATTATGGTTGATTGTATCTTCATCAGTCTACATTTAAGACTGCAAACCTAGCACTGAAGCCCATGTTTGTCACAGAGTGGTCTGCATCAGCACTTTGTCACGTGAAAACACAAAATGACTCAATTGTGCATCAATAGTTTTTACGTATATTCATAGTGTCTGGAAGGATTTTTATTTCTTTAATTTTTGTAGGAAGTCTTAAAGCTGCGACCAATGATCATTTTTTATGAAATAAAATCATAGGGGTGGATTCACTAAAGGTTTAGTGGTAATAAAACATGTGCAAACGTCACCCACACGTTAATAAGGGGTACAAACCTCAGGCGATGGCACAATGTTCCCATTTGGGAGTGTGCGTGACATAGCGCTGCTCAGGAGCTCAGACCTGCTGGATGATGCCCAGTCTTCAAATGGTGCTGATCCACTGATTGACAGACTCTGCATTAACTCAAATCAATGGCATCAACAGATCAATAGGATGGTTTCTGTCCAAATCTGCCTGTTTTCCATTGACTTTCCATGAAAGAGCAAAATTACAGGAACTGATGTAACAGCCACATTAAATTAGAGGGAAAAAATATCATTAGGTTTTAAAGTTTATTAAACAACATTTTTATTTGTTTATTTTGTTTTCTGAAGTATTAAATGTTTGGGCAGCAGACAGAGAAGTCCATCTGCCTCCAATTTAACTTCATCAAATGTCATTTTGTGCATCTGTGCACTCACCTCTCCACGTTAAACGAGCAAAATGTTCATTTAGATAGGACTGTCTCAACCACGTCTACACGTGCACCTATTTGCGCCACACTGAAGTGCATTTCTCGCAGCAGGTGAGCAAACGGCGCCACCAAAAGATTTAGGACGCACCTGGTTTACTACCCTTTATTTCAGATCTTAGTAAATTCGCCCGATAGTGTATGCCTCATTGATCAATGAGTTATTGACATTATTTACTCCAAAATGAAAGGTTGAATGAAAACGTTGAAATTGCAGCTTGAAAATGTGTTCTCATCCCACAATGCAATGCGCAAAAATTACAGCAAACCGAGTGTTAACTATTGGGATAAAAACAAACTTTCAAGCTGCAATTTCATCCTTTTTTTCCTTTATTTTTGGAGGAAATATTGTATTGTATTGTATTGTATTGTATCAATTTGCAGCCTTGCATTGTTTCCAATACAAGGTTACACAAAAATGTCACTGACAAATCTTTTGACATCTCAGTTCGTACTCCTTGCATTGCTATGGCAGGAGACCAAAGGGCAGCTAAAGCAAACCTACGCAATGGCAAACCCTGACATTGTGTGTGTGCGCGTGCATGTTTCTTTCTGTGTGTCTCTTTTGGTCCCCCTGGTCAACAATCCCTCTACTGGCCTTTATCCCCAAATCCCTGTGGACAGAGAGTCAGGGGAGAGAAAATGCTTAAATGCTTTGAATGATGGTGTGGAATGCTAAAAAGCTGTGTGCGTGTGTGTGTGTGTGTGTGTGTGTGTGCGCGTGGTTAAAAGGGGGTGCAAGAAAAGAAGGGAGGGGGGTCTCCTGCCTGGTTGAGGGTCTGGTATGCGTGACTGAGCAAGAGGAGGAGGAAAAGGAAGAAAAAACCCAACCCAAACCTGCCTTGCTAACTTCTAAAGAGAAACAATGGTTACTGACTCGCCTGGCAACCTTCAGTTGCTACTGCGTGTGTAATGTGTGTGTGTGTGTGTGTGTGTCTGTCACTTCACACACAGGACACGTCTTGAGGGAAAGCAGAGAGAGGGAACTCTGCCCTGACCAACTTTTAGATCTCATTACTGTGCACATGCAGCTGCCGCACACACGCACACACACACACACAGATCTGCCACATGTAACATCCAACTCTTTGCAAAAACCAGACACACCAAACCTCCCATTTAAACCAGCTTTTACTCCAGAAGCTGGAACTTAAAACTAACACACACACACACACACACAAAGGTGAAAGTAATAGATTACAAGTACTCACATTACTGTAATTGAGTTGTTTTTATGGCTACTTGTACTTTTTGAGTATATTTCTACATCTTCTTTTTCTTCTTTCTTGGTTATTGACGTGTTGAAACCAACTTGAATAGGTACACATCACCAGCTACTGTACATGTTGTTCATTACTCTTTCTATTTCTAAATCACTAATTTTACTTGTACTTAAGTACGTTTTAAAAGAAGTAAAGTATGGTAATTTGTTCCATTTCTACACCCAACCATTACTGAGTAAATTATAATTTTTTTGTTGTAAAATGATCAACAAACATTGGGAATCAATAAAAAAAACAAAATAACCAGATAATAAATACATTACATCATAGTCGACCAATCAGATTAAAGGTAATGCATTGCGTCAAAACAGCATTGAATGTCGGTTATTTTCTCAGTTTTAGAGTTAATAAATTGAGCTATACTTAGAGCCTGATAATGTATTTATTTTGAATTTAATTCATTGGTGTGAAAATAAATGAAGTTCCTAATTTAGTTTATAGATGAAGATGTTTTTACTGTATGTAAGGGAACCGTGGCAAGATTTATTACAAAAAATAAACATGGGGGGGTGAAAGTAACTTGTAACTTTTGCTTTGAGTACTATTTAATTTAGCTATATTTTACTTGTACTCAAATATTTTACGTATGACGTACTTGTACTTGAGTACAATTCCAATCAAGTAACAGAACTTCTACTTGAGTATAGAATATATCAGTATTCTTTAGACTTCTGTGGTCACGTTTGGTTCTGAAGAAGCTGCAGTGATGGGTTTTTTTCTTCTTTCTTTAAAAAGCAGCAGCAGGACACACAGTTTCCCACAGTAAACAGCCTCACTGATAATTAATTACGCAGACGCTGCTGCCAAATCAAGACGGCAAGCGTCCATTTTGAATCTCCACATAAATATTAAAACAACACAACAGATTTGTATGCACCGGACCTAAAGTGTGGGAGGTTATGAGGAGCTTTTACAGGCTTTATTATTGTCAATATTAATTAAAAATGTCATTGTAATTAGGAGAAAGCAGCATCCGACCACACCAGTGCAAGTTGTGGGCGTCAATGTGTGGAAAACAATGTGAAATATGTAATATTGCATTTTCTTCACCTTCCCGTTACAGAGCACACAGTGGTGTGACAATCAGGCCAAAGTATTCCACAGGCTCTCGTTGGTTCATTATATAAATATCTTTATTTGATTTAGCTGTAAGAATATAAAACAATTTCATTTTGGGATTCTGCAGTTTTTTTTCTCTTTACAAAGACATAATATACAGTACATCTTTTCATTTCCAAACACACACACACACATACAGCTTTTTCAGCAGGACGCACACCCGTGTTTTCATTATCTAGCGGCTCATTGCATTATATTTGAAATGTGCACATATCGGCATCAGTGTGCGCACGTGTGTGTATAGCCTAAATGCACGTGTGTGTGTGTGGGGGGAGAGGGGGAGGCTTGTAACCCGAGACAGATGAAAAGGAAAATAATCGATTCTTCCTTATTCTAAGCATGTCTCAAGATGGATTCAGGGTGTTTCATTCAGAAGGGCCGAGGGACGGTGGAAACAAAAGGGAAGGAGAGATGTCCCAGCTTCCTCTTTACTTTCTACCAGTTAGAGCAACTTGATTATTACAAATGTGGGGGAAACGAGACAGCTCACGCAAACCCTGATTTGTAAGGGTTTGGATAAAGAAGGACTCACTTCAATTTGAAGTACAACGCTCTGAAGTTACCAAATTTGCCGACATTCATCTCCATAAACATCCCTTACAAATACACCGACAGTACTTTAATCCTATAAGGATATACACTGTTTAAATAAGGGGGAACCATATTAAATCAATAACTTTCCTCTAATTATAGCGTAGAACGACCACTGGTATGGGTTGGTTATATCGTCTGTTTTAAGTACTTTAAAGCAGCGATTCTCAACTGGTGGGTCGGAACCTAAAAGTGGGTCGCGGACCTGTACTGGGTGGGTCACGGACAGCTGGCCAAAAAGAAATCAATACTTAATGTCTCTCGTGTTGGACTTGTTTTTTTATTTTGAAAGAAACTTTTCTTTTGACAGGCATGCTGTGAAATGCATGTTGCACAGGAAAATATATAGATTAAAAAGATGACATATATGTGTTTTCAACAGCTATTTTTGAAAGGCTAAATTTACGTTAGTTAAATTCTAAAAAAATAAAATGAAAAAGTGGGTGGCATTTTAGTGACCGTGGCAAAATGTGGGTCCCAGGGTGAGACCAGTTGAGAACCATTGCTTTAAAGTGAAATAGGTTTCAAAGTTGGACTTTCTTCCCCCCAGTGAAATGAAATGAGACGCCTCTGTATGAGTTTTGCATAAAGTGGCGCCCTCCTGTAGTCCCCATAGTGTTTTACCGTTTGCTTTCTCCCTCTCTCACACACACACACACGCTGCTGTTTATGGAGGCTAAATTAACAAAGGTAGTTAGATTGTGTCCTGGTCTCCTTTCTCTGGCTCTGCTCATGGTGGAGTGGAGGGAGGGAGGGAGAGGATGGAGGGATGGATGGGGGAGGGGGCAGCAGACACAGTCCCTTTAGGCACATTTTCCCTCGGTCTTTCATTCTCGCTTTCCTTTTAAACAGCAACACACCCTTTGAAAATAACCACATACGAGGTAGCCAAATGTTTTCAGACAGGGATGGCTATAGCGTAGTTTAGTCAGGGAGGAAATCAAATTTAAAAAAAAAAAAAATGTCTTAAATTCACTCTCACTGCAAAAATAGAAGTTTCACACTTGATTCATTAAAAAAAAGCTTTTTTTGCTTCGATTGCTTGGATCCAAGTTTCACATCCAGAATCATCTGGAAAGCTCGCGTGACCAAATAAAGTGGCTTTTTGTGTCACTAATACAGTGTGAGAGAAGTTTTTTTTTTTTTCTTTTGCCAAACCAAAGTCAAGTTTTAAGATCAAAATATTTACCGTCATGAGGAAACAAATAAGTTTTAATTGCTTTCTAACAATATTGATTGAAAGTTACATCAAACTAGGTGAAGTCCTACAAAGCCCAAATAAAAGTAAGGAAAATAAGACATTTGAATGGAAATTCTGGATCCATGGCGGGAAAAAACCAGAAAGGATTTTTTAAATTAAAAAAACCAAAACAACTATTGCTACCCTCTCACTCTTCTGCATCTCATGTTCCCCTTTGAGCTTATTCAGAAAAACTAACCCCAATGCACTCACATAAACATCTCCAATCACCTCACTTTCTCACTCTCTGTCATCTGCCATAGTCCCAAATTCAACACTTTAAGGCAGGGGAGCTGCGTGATCCTCTCCAGCCCCCTTTTGGTGATCTTGGTACATCCATACAGGTCAATACCCGCCAGCTGGGTCAGGTGGTCTGCGATGAGTTCCAGCCCTTTGTCTGTGATGCGTACGCACTGTCCAATGTTCAGGGTCCTCAGCTCGTGCATTTGCCTCACCATACGGTTTACCCCATCGTCGGAGATGTGACATGAGCACAAGGACAGAGACTTGAGCTGATACAGCCCCTGAGCGATGTACGCCAGGGTTTGGTCCCCTATCTTGTCACAAAAGGAAACGTCAAGTCCGGAGAGCCTCAGCGTGCCCATGGCAAGGTGCATGGTCCCCGTGTCACTGATGTTATCACACGATCTGAGGTTTAGGCTCCACAGAGAGGCCATGTGGGAGAGGTGGATCATCCCCGCGTCCGAGATGCCCCCGCAGAAGCTCAGGTTCAGCACCCGCAGCTTGGTCAGCCCCTTGGAAATGTGCTTGAGTGACAGGTCGGTGAGCTTCTGACAGTCTTGTAGAGTCAGGTACTCCAGGTTCAAACAGCCCTCTGCGGCGCTGCGGGTCATACCTGCCAAATGTCCGATTCCAACATCCGACACATGCCTGCAGGACCTCAGGTTGAGACTCTTGAGTCTGTGGAGGCCCCAGGCTATCAACAGGAGCCCAGTGTTGGTGATGTTGCTACATCCACCCAGCTCCAGTACCTCCAGGTTCTTCAGATACTGGGCGATTCGTCCTAAGCTGGAATCTGTGATCTGTTTACACAGACTCAGGTTCAAAACTCTCAGTGACGGGATCTCCTGCACGAAAGCATGACCCAGTCCGTTATCCGTGAGGTTGTAGCAGCCGGACAGATTAAGGGACTCGATGTTGGGCATTCCCTGGATGACATAGCTCAGACTGCGGCGTAAGGACAGGATCTGGACCCTCCGGATACCCCTAGCCTGGAGGCTGGGGAACAGGGAGGGATTGGCCCGGCGGAGGTGAAGCTTGGCCTCCACCCCCCTCCACACTGACTTATGGTAGGATGCGTCCCTCCAAGCAATGCACACTTGGGCCACCCTGCCTTTGTCCCTCACGTCCAGATAGCTGAAAATCATGGCCAAAATTTCCGGGAAGAGGCACGAAATGTGCGTCTCCATTGTTTTTCAAAACCAAGGCATATAAAAATTAATACTCCACACCTCCAAGTGCTGAAAAAAACAGAAACACTCAAGAGCAGCAGCTTCAGACAGAGTTGTGTGTTTTCCTTTTTTCTCACAGTGAACTGTTCAAAAATTGATCCAACTCTCTCCAATTGCCACGTGATCCGCTCTGGTTGCGCAGTAAAGATTCAAATGCTTTTTTTTAAAAAGGGGAAAAACTAAACAGCGCTTATTCCTGCCTCAGCCCCTCTCTCCGCCAAGAAAGAGGAGGAGAAGGGGGCGAAAGGAAGGCGGAGGATAAAAGCGTCAATCCTTCCCCCTTTCTGTCTCCCTCTCAAACGACGCTTCCTTGTTGTGTTAAACCGAGAAAAAGCCTTCGTCTCTCGGCTGCGCGGGGATCCAAACGATCGTACATGTCAGCGGAAGAAAAGAAGAGTCTTAACAGCGCCTGTTTAAAAAGAGCTCCATGGCGGAGAGGCACCGGAGACGGAGCTGGACTGGCTTTGTAAGCCGAGAGAGAGAGAGAGGGAGAGGGAGAGAGAGAGGGGGGCGTCCCGGGCTCAAAGCCTTTGTCTGCTCTTTTCAAACCGACTTGGCAGGGACCCCGGTACTCCCACGGAAAGGGAGGGGTGGAGACCAGGGCAGAACGGCAACATTCTGCGCTTGAAATTAATTAATTTTAAACACACTGTCCGAGATATTATATTTTAATACACTTATCTGGGCAGAATTTGCATTCAAGTGGTTAAAAGGCAGTATAGAGGCACATTAATTGGTGATATAGCTGAGCCATAGTGACCCCCCCCCGTGTCAGGCAGATGGTTTGTCCCGCCTCAGCTGGAACGGTGCGAACAGTTTCCCTTGGAAACCAACTTCTTACAATTCAGTTCACTTCAGGGTTTAACCCTTTGAGAGGACCACACAGAACACACAGCAGCCTTCCTCACACACACAGACCCGGTCTACACACTTTGAATTTATATATATATATATTTTTTTTAAATGTATAAATAAGTTATTATGATGAACTAAATGTAAAGCCATAGAGCTTACTTTTGACAATATATCTGATGTCTGCAGTCATTTTTAAATGCAATGAAGAAAAAAAATCAAATCGAAACTCAAATTTTTCTTTAAAAAATCGGAGATTTTTCTTTTAGGCAAAATCGCCCAGCCCTATGTAAAGACTAAAAAGACCCCTTGTTATATTATTTTATACATCCACTATAATATACATCTAATATACCGTAATTACCTCTGCCAATGAGATATTTTTTTTACCAGCATTTGTTTATTTGTTTATTGCCCATTCTACCCACTTTGAATTTAGTCATTTTGTTAACGTAAATTTATCAGTTATTATGATCAACTAAAAGCCATAGAGCATCTATGTGTCTTTTTCTCCTGTTAACAGTCCAACTTTGTTTCACCTCTTATAATCAAACTTTATTTATTAGAGCATCAGATGTTTTATTTTTATTCATCAAATTATGTTCATTACTGCCAAAAACTTTTAGGATTCATTATTGCTTGGGATTTGTCTTTAAAAACACTTTTTTGTTATCACTTTTTTGTGATAGCCTTTCAATGGTCAACATTATAAAGTAAGCTTGTAAATAGGCTACATATCTCCTTATTATTTTTAACATGCTAGACTTGGCGTTTGACAGCACGTTGATAAAAAAAAAAAATAGTTGTCAAACATAGGGCACGCAGACCAAGATTGGCCAAACAGGGGATCCAATTTGATCTGTTGAATGCCTTTGCTATATAAAAAAAATAATCTTTATTTTTTTTTTTAATGACTAAAAAAAAACCCTTATAGATCCACTATAATTATCTCTGCCAAGAAGGTATGTTTTTTTTTTTTTTTAATCAGCGTGTGTTTATTTGTTTGTTTAATTTTTAGCAGGATTACATCAAAAGAATTTAACCGATTTTGACAAAATTTTGACCAAAGATAGAACTCACGCCATGGAAGATTCCATTAAATTCTGGAGGGGTACCGGATCAATATACTGATTCTGGAACAGCTTGAGAAATCGAAAAATTCCTATTTCTCATCATTGGGGACATTTAAAAAATCTTAGCTTGGTTCATAATTAGCTGATCTTTATGAAATTTTATTCAGTTATGTCAGGTTGGTTCCTGAAATATCCAACCTTTATCAGATCGGATACAGATTGTGAATTTTATTTGTGAGTTTTTCTTCATTTGGACCTACTGCCAATATGTGACAAAGAGGATATTTGGTGTTTGGCGGACGTTCATTATAATGTATAGTGAAAATAGTCTTTTATCTTCATTTTCTGCATGAACTACAACAAATGAACTCTTTATTGCTATTACTATAGATTATAATGGCTTATATTTACTCTTCTGTCTCTCTTGAGATCAGATTGCTATATACAGTAAGCCACTTGAACTAAAAACAAGTTTAACATCTCCATACTAAAGCCTTTGGTTCAGATTTTCCATTTGCGTTTATGTGAGTTTGTCTCACTCCACACACACACAGACACACCACATTTAACAACCAATTTGTAGACATTGTAGAAATAAAGCACGATAGTGAAGCACTGGTGATAAAATGCTCTGCAAAGTGTTTGTAGAAAGAGTCAAAGAGTTTGTTTCTTTTATGTGTCTTTTTTAAAAACAGCTAATCACTCTGAGGCTGCCGCTTCACATCTGGCATGTTTGGCTACTGGAATGATCAAAGGTTTATTTTAGTCTCGGCTGATGACAACAAGGGTATAACAGTGAATACTAATTTAGAGTCATTGTTATATAATTTGCACTGTTTTGTGTATTTATTTCTGCATCCCAAATATGCTAAAGTTGTGTTACACAGCGTCTTCTTTTTTACCCCTCATGTTTTTTGTGCGTGTGCGTGTGTTTGCATATGGATGCGTCACACATGTGTGTCAAGTATCAATTGTGGTTTGCATGTGTGCTTTCATGTGGACACCTACGCTCAAACATACGCCTGCACTTAAACAGACCTTTTTCATGTATACTGTATATTTTTCCTTCTTCCTCCTCAGCTGTTTGTTGGTTTCTCTGTGTGTGTGTGTGTGTGTGTGTGTGTGTGTGTGTGTGTGTGTGTGTGTGTGTGTGTGTGTGTGTGTGTGTGTGTGTGTGTGTGTGTGTGCGTGTGTGTGTGTGTGTGTGTGTGTGTGTGTGTGTGTGTGTGTGTGTGTGTGTGTGTGCGTGTGTGAGAGAGAGAGATAGTGTGACAGGGTAGCTGTTTGCTGGAGCCTGTGGAGTGTAGCCAAGTGGTTGAGTTAGAGCGAAGAGAGAAGAAGAGCTGATGGGAAACTGTAAGGCACACTCACACATACAGAGAGAGGGAGAGCAGTGGTGATCAGTTGAGGATAAAAACAGAGCGAGAAGAGCTGCAGGAACAGGCAGTTTTACATGGAAAAAGAAAAACGCAGGCATGCAAAACTGACAGTAACCCTCCTCTCTATGCGTTTCTTACTCCCATCTCAAGATGTTCCCTTTGTTGTTTCTTGATCCTGTTTAAAACCTTTAATGGACAAGCACTCTGCTCTTACCTCTGTTATATTACCAAATTTACTGTAATACAAAACAAGACCAGTCTGTTTATTAGGTGGAATACCTCATTGATGAACTATATACTGTAGGTAATGGCTGACAGTTATTGTCTCTACAACAGGGATGGGCCACAAAAATGTGACTGTATCTGATTCGAGGGCCACATTATCAACTTTTATGTCAGCATTTAGAATAATGACTGATCTAATTCAATTCAATTCAACTTAATTTAGATAGCTCAGAATACAACAAAGACATCTCACAATGTCAAATTCATAGTAGGAAAGAAAGAACCAAACAAGATCCACATGAACTAGCATATAGCGACAGTGGGAAGAAAAAACTCCCTTATTTTGTTTTAATAACAGGTAGAAATCTCCGGCAGAACCAGGTTCAGAGGTGGCAGTCATCTGCTTTGATTGGTTGGGGTTAGTGAACAGAAGGACGATCAGAACAGGTTAGAGAGATAGACCATCAGAGTGTCCCAGACTAGAACCGTCGACCTGGAACCACCAGCTCCAGCATCAAAACACCTGAAACAGAAAAGAGAGCGGAGGGCGAGGAGAAGGCACAGACTGCAGGAAAAACTTGATACACTATGATGCATTCCTAGTGGTTAGGTTGATATTAATATTAAACGTCATGTGGCCATCCTCCATGCTCAAACGCTAACACTACAGACAAGTTTTTGTCTTGCACTGGGCGCACGTATTGATCTCAGCAATCATCACTACAGAGGGGCTGTTTGTCATATTTATACGGTGTATGCTTTAGTAAATAAGTAGGTTTTGAATGTAACAGTCTCTCGCAATGGACTGAGGTGTTGAACATGTATGTGTAATGGTCTGTGATTGTCACCAAAACAGCAAGACCAAGTCCGTTTTAGGTTATTGCTATTATACTGAATATGCTTTAGCAAATAAGTTGGTTTTGAGTTTATTTTTAAAGGTAGAGAGAGTAGCAGCCTCCCGTACTAAGACAGGGTGCTGGTTCTAAAGGCGAGGAGCCTGGTAGCTGAATGCTTTGCCTCCTGTTCTACTTCTGGACACTTTAGGAACTTCCAGTTGACCAGCAAACTGAGAACGGAGTGTTCTGCCCGGACGATAGGGCACTAACAGGTCTTTAAGATATACAGGAGCTTGATCACGTAGAGCTTTGTATGCCAACAGGAGGATTTTAAACTCTATTTTAGATTTTACAGGAAGCCAATACTGGAGAAATATGCTCTCTGCTGTTTGTTCCAGTTCGTATTCTTGCTGCTGCTTTCTGAATTAACTGGAGACTTTTTAGTGAGTTTCTAGGACATCCTGAGAGTAGGGAGTTCAAATAATTCAATCTAGATGTAATAAATACATGGATTAGTTTTTCTGCATCACTCTGGGCCAAGATATTCCTGATTTTAGAGCTATTACGGAGGTGAAAGAAGGCTGTCCTTGTGATTTGTTTAATATGAGAATTAAAAGTTTAGTCAGTATCAAAGATAACGCCTACGTTTTTTACTGTGGTTCTGGGTGACAGAGTAATGCCATCCAGAGACACTATTTTCTCTGATAATTTCTCTCTAAGGTGTTTTGGGCCAAATAAAATCACAGGTTTTATCCTGGTTAAGAAGGAGAAAGTTACGGCTCATCCAGGATGTGATGTCTTTAAGACAAGCCTGGAGTTTTAATAACTAATAAGTTTCATCTGATTCAATTGAGAGATAGAGCTGTGTATCATCCGCATAGCAATGTCAATTTATATTATGTTCTTTGATAATGTTACCTAGTGGAAGCATATACAATGTAAATAGTATTGGTCCCAAAACTGAACCTTGTGGAACCCCATGAATAACTCTAGCATGCGCTGAGGATAGATTATGAACATGAACAAAGTGGGTTATGTCTGATAAGTAGGATTTAAACCAACCCAGCGCTATTGAGGTCAGTTCAGATAGACCAATTTGTGCATTAATACGGGGGGTAAAGGGTTTTGTCTTTTGTGGCTTTGTTGTTTTGTCAGTTTTTAGTCATTTTGTGTTCTTATTGTAATTTTCTGCATTTATGTTGTCGATTTGTGCATTTTTGGGGTAACTGCCTGTATTTTTGTTCTTGTTTGCTGTATTTTCCTGTTATTTATTGTAATTTTGTTGACATTTTGTGTGTCTTTGGAGCTAATCTATAATGTGTAGTTGTTTTTGGGGTTTTTGTAGGCATTTTTTTGTTTAAGTGGTTGTTGTGTCTGTCTTTGTAGTTATTTTGTGTTTTAGGAGTCAATTTGTGTATTTTAGTAATTTTTGTGTACTCCATTTTGCTGTCGATTTGTGTATTTTGGTAGTTATTTTGTGTATTATGTTGGGATTTATATTCCTTCCAACTTCTTGAAATACAATTTTTGGGGATTTGTTTTAGGGACAGCACAAAATTAAACCAAAGGCCACATGTGTCCCCCAGGCCGCCAGTTGCCTATGTCTGCTCTACAAGGTATGTAAAATAATAAGCAATACCACAGTCATTTATCTTTATTATACAAATATTTTTGCTTATACTGTAATGTACATTAGCCTAATTCAGAGACTAACATTAGCAACAATATTGGGAGAAATTATAAACACATACAGACTGGCCTTATGTAGAGTTTACCCTTTATGACTTTATCTGATAGTTTAAATACATCCATGTTAGGGGACAAAATGACTCTTGATCAGAGGTAGGCAACTTCTATCACAATGGGGGCCACAAAAAAGTGATTCTCTGAGGGCCACATTTTCAAATTCCAGGTCAGCATTCAGAATAATAAACAATCAGAGCATTAATACGGGCAAAAACAAAGGGTGGATGTGTTTTTGTTGTTGTTTTGAATGTTTTTGTCGACGTTCTGTGTATTTATGTTGTCATTTTGTGTATTATTATTCTGTTATTTTAGTGTATATTTGTTGTTTTGAGAATTTTTGTTTGCGTCTTGTATATTTTTGGTGTCAATTTGTGCAATTTTCTGTCATTTTTATGTATAATTGTTATCATTTTGTTTGTTCTTGTTGTCCATTTTGAGTAGTTTTCATTCATTCTGGCTTTTTTTAGGTCATTTTGTCTTATTTACTCTGGGAGCTGCATGTGGCCCCTGGGCCACCAGTTGCCCATATCTGCTCTTGATAAAAGCATACATGTGTAATTTTACTGAATAAAATGACTAGTGTGAATCATGCCAAACCTCGTTGACTCCACTTTCAATAAAGGGGCAATGCAAAGCTTATATTGATACTTCACCTCTATCCTTGTTATCCTTTTTGTTTTTATAATCATTTTTTTCTTCTATCGGAAACTACAATCACAGTATGAATTACCTAGAAGACTCTTAGTAAATAACAGTTAAAATCATGAATCCTGATTACGCTATAATAAATATTCTTACCCAATTTTAAATAAAAGGTATTAAGTGTCAGAAAATGTTAAAAAATATAATAATATCTTCAGTACTCAATGTATGCTATATGAGCTACACCCTGAATTAGGGTGACAGTCCATTGAATTTAAATATATGTACATAACATGCATTTTTTACATTAGTGCCATGAGATATCATTTGGTTTGCTGTCCTAAGATGCTATTACAACAATAACTTTCATTATTTTTGCTATCGATTTGGGTGTGTAAATTATTTTTCTGAATACATATGCTGGGCTGTGTAGTTGCATCCATGCTTTGATTGAATGATCTAAAAGCCTACCATCAATATCTAAATCTTGTTTTTTTTATTTCAAACTCAAAGTGTAATCTTATCTCTTCATCAAGGGCAGAAAGCATCTCAGTTCCCTGCACTGTTGTCTGTAGCTGCCAGCGCTTACATCCTTAGTATTTGGGAGCTGTGTGCATCGTGCATTTTTAAAGTAGCGATCCTGACTTGAATACTAAATTTCATAATGATGCAGCACACACCTTGACTTACTAACAGGGTGGCAGATTAACACGAGTTCCCAGTGGCTAAATCGCAGCCTGAATAAACAGACCTAATGAGACTGAAGATGCAATGCAGACCAAAACTAATTTGCTCGTTGCATTTTATTTGTTTTGCTTTGCACAAATGTCCAGTCAGACCTAAATTTTACACGGATATTGGACCTGGAAGCAAACGCCTTCTCAATGCGACGTTCATGGACTTTGAATTAGAAACCTTAAACCACTCGATGTGGCTTTCGAGCTGCAAGCTATATATTGTTTTGTGTAGCAACTGTTTGGCAAAGTTTCTCATAGTGGGAATAGTTTATTCTGTCATTTGTCTCTTAAGCAGCTTTCTAGCAAAGAGTTTGCACTAAAAGAAGGACAAAAGAAAGAACGCTGAGGTGGAAAAAAGGGAAATAAATACTCTGGAAAGGAGGACATAAAAGAGAGAGGCAGGTCTTTGTGCCATAGGGTTTCTTTTCAGCAGCAGTAGCTGAGTCTGTCTCCGCATGAGCTGCCTGTGTGTGTGTGTGTGTGTGTGTGTGTGTGTGTGTGTGTGTGTGTGTGTGTGTGTGTGTGTGTGTGTGTGTGTGTGTGTGTGTGTGTGTGTGTGTGTGTGTGTGTGCGTGCGCTGCTGGTGTGTCATACCGCTCCGAGAAAACCTGCTGGGCCCAAGCCAGCTCTTACACTGAGCAAAGGAGAAGCAGAAAGAAACAGGAAGGAAAAGGACAAGGAAAGACGGGGAAGATGGGAAATAAGGAACGGGTCAGCAGAATCAAAGAGAGAAGAAGATGAAAATCGGTAGTTGCGTGGTAAACATGCAGCTTCAAAAACAGAGCCAGATGGTGGGAAAAGAGGAGGGATGCTTCAGCAGAGATGATAGAATGATGCTTAAGGAGCAGTGGCTGAATAACATCAAGACTTTTAAACTAGATATCTTCTCATTGGGTAACTAGTATTTGCAAATATGTGTATTTGTTTTTTTTTTTGGGTTTTTTTACCAGATCTGTATTGGAGTTATACAGGTTGCCACTACATGTAGTAGGCCTATAATCTTTTTGTAACAACTGTGCTTGTTTTTTCTTGTATGAATAAAACATAATATTTTTTTTCTTTTTGCATAATTATGGCCATCACCAGCCCTCCCTGATAAGTTAGACTTATAATTGTGTTTTTAAATATCTGCTGAACAGCATCTATGTTAACTATAGATAACAAAGAAGTTTTTGTTTGTGCATTTCAAGTTTGACCAATTCAGTAAAGAACAACTGTAGAAGTTTATCTTTATAAATGTTATATTATTACCTCCACCAAGAAGGTAATAATAACATCACTTGAGATGTAATTACAGAGCACACACCAAGGACTCTGCCCAACGAGGCTCCGCTCTGTTTTGACTACTACTATCAGCAACATACATAACACTGAGGCACACAAGCTGAAGGCTTGTTAACCTCTGAGATCCCAGACCGGTTTGCTTATCAAAACCCTTTGACATAATAAACCCTGTGTCTGGATCTGACCAGCAACCCTAAAGCTTGACTCCATCTCATTCATCAAAACCGCCACAACATCACGGGGGTTTATTTATTTGTTTGTTTGTTCTATTAGCTGGATTACATCAAATGTACTTCATGGATTTTGAAAACAATCAAACAAAAGATAGACCTTACGCAGTTAAAGATTGCTTTACATTTTGGATGAGATCTGGATCAATTTACAAATTCTGGATCAGTTTGAAAAATCGAAAAATCCCTATCTCTCATTATTGGTGAAATTTTAAAAATTAATCTTGGTTTGTAATTGATCTATCGTAATTAAATTTTACCCAGTTATGTCAGTTTGGTTCCCCTTGTTGTGGCGGTTTTGATGAATGAGATGGAGTCAAGCTTTAGGCTTGCTGGTCAGATCCAGACACAGGGTTTATTATGTCAAAGGGTTTGAGGAACAGACCAGTCTGGGATTCGGAGGTTAACAAGCTTTTAGCGTGTGTGCCTCAGTGAATCTGTTGTTGTTCAGTGCTCTTAGGGTTATGTATGTTGCTGATAGCAGTAGTCAAAGCAGAGCAGAGCCTCCTCAGGCAGAGGCCTTGGTGTGTGCCATCAGTATATGCTGGTATCTGGCCTGCTTAGGGCAGTCTGACCAGGAGTTACATATCACCCCCATTACCTCATTGAGTGTCATCCAGATCTGGATTGTGCAATTCATTGTGATCTTGTTTTTAAAATGAGGGTGACGATACATTTGGACTAACTTATTAATAGGGATAGACATTTCTTCCAAGCCTTTAAAGTGTGAATGATCATGGTACCATGATCAGGATCACTGATCCAGATGACTGCCAATATCTGGCAAAAAGGATATTTGGTGCTTGTTGGAGCTTTGTGCTCTTGTTGCAACATGTACACAATGGCAGATGGTCCCAAACCTCCAGTAAAAGTAGAACACAAAGTTAATACTTGTATCTTGGGTGCTCACGTTTCCTGTTCTGTATTAGATGATTAAAAGTAGGACTATGACAAGATAATTGCTCTCTCCACAATGTGCTTGATCTGCACCCATTGCAAGTTGCTGGTTGCCAAGGTTACGTGGACGTGTGTCAACAACACGTCTACGTTCCAAGGCCAACACCTTCGTCAGCGCATACAACCATGACTCTGACGGTTTCTCTTTCACACACAAACGCAGATGCTCACAAGCACACACAAGATTCAGAAACAGAGCATATCCACCACACCAGTGTATGAACCAGAATGCAGAGTAACGAGTAACACACACACTGTACACGGCACACTGTATACCCGATGAATCTTTCATGATTCTTCAGGTGTTTCCCTGCTCCAGCAGGTCTTCACCTGTTCCGCTCTCTATTGTGTTGTTGTGTTCCTGCTGTCAAAGCTGCTCTGGTCGTTCTGCCTTTTTTTCTCTCCTCCCAGCTTCGATATTGTTTCCCACTGCCTCACTGTGTTTTCTGTTCATTTTTTGCAAGGAACCCTTTTGCTTGCTGCTTTTTTTTCTCTCAACTTCATTCGATTTGTTTCAGTTCACGTAAATTAAATGAAAGTGTATTTTAGATTAAATGTGCCACACAGACTTCTAGCAATTGCAGTTTAGCTTTTGTTGAACTCTTGATTTTTTTTCTAACACTACAACTTTTGAGGACAAGATGTTAACTTGCAGCCGAAGCAATCCCAACCACTAACAGAAGCAATGATAACAGAATATCCAATGCTATGGTTTGTCTACAGTTTAGGGTATTAGCTTGTTTTTGTTGCAAATAAGGGCTAGAAAGGGCAAGAAAACTACTATTCAGCAACTTCTTCATCGCAATGTCAGAATCAGAATCAGTTTTATAGAGTTTTTAGACAATACAAGGAATTGGACTTGGTGGACGGTGCGGAAAAAACCCCTGAAAAAAACACTAGAAACAGTAAATAATAATAATGAATATAAGGATGAATATAAATATGAACATACCTATATACAAGTAGTGCAAGTAGTATACCAGCAATGTGACTAAATATCTTAAAGCTGTTACCTCTGATCATTTTTCTCATTAGATAAAACCAGTGTATGCCTCATAGATCATCATTTACTCCAAAAAGAAAGGGAAAAGTTCCAAATTGCTGCTTGAACGTTTGTCTTCATCTCCACTGTAAACACTGTTGACATTGTTGCGCTTTGGAATGTGGAGCCCCATAAACGGATGCATAGAAGTATTTTTAATTCATTTTAATTCATTCTTATGGTTTTTTTTCGCCAGAAAAGAAGGCAAGGCAGATTTATTTGTATAGCACATTTCATACACAAGGAAACTCAATGTGCTTTACGTGATAAAACATTCAACAGTTTAAAATCAATAAGAACATTTAAAATTATCAGTAAAATCAATTAAAATCATCAACAAACAACAACATGACCAAAAATCTCCCTCTCAATCATACACAGTAGAAGAAACAAGTACCTTTAACTTTGATTTGAAAATGTTCACATTGGATGCTGACTTCAGCTCTGTTGCAGTTTGTTCCACTTCTTTGCAGCATAACAACTAAAAGCAGCATCACCATGTTTACTGTGAACTCTGGGCTCCACTATCTGACCTGTGTCCATAGATCTGAGAGACCTGCTGGGTTCATACCTGACTAACATCTCACTGATGTATTCTGGACCAAACCCATTCACAGATTTATACACCAGCAGCAGAACTTTAAAGTCTATTCTGAGGCTGACTGGGAGCCAGTGTAAATACTTTAAAATTGGAGTAATGTGCTCTGACCTCTTTGTTCTGGTTAAGACCCGAGCTGCAGCGTTCTGAACCAGCTGTAGCTGTTTGATGCTCTTTTGGGGGATTCCTGTCAGTAGACCATTACAATAGTCCAGTCTGCTGGAGATAAAAGCATGGACCAGTTTCACCTGATCTTTCTGAGTCATTAAACCTTCCTTAAAAAGAAGAAGAGTGATCTGCTTGCCACCATTTTTGTTGTAGTTTTTCCCGGTTTTTCCCGTGATATCACAATGACGTAAAAATACATCTATGCACCCGTTTCCGATACTCCAAATCCCACAATACAATGTTTACGGTAGAGATAAAAACTTTACTGTTAAGCGGCAATTTCAACCTTTTACCTTTTGTTTTGGAGTAAATAATTCATTGATCTATGAGCCATACACTATGATTTTATCTAATGAAAAATTATCAGGTGTTGCAGCTTTAATATTAATTGTAGGCCTGGGCAACTCAAGATTCAAGATATATTGAGTTTTCTATTTTGGCGATATAGAAAATTGCAATATCGCCAATACCAATACATTTTTATTTTAAAGCTAATTTTGTATTCATTTTGCACTGTTTTTGTACAGTTTGATGGATTGCTGAATGCGTCCTAACCCAGACCTTCCGCTAAAAAAAGCTACACAACACAACTCACTCACACATGCTGTCCGTTACAGGAGAAAATATTGTGCAGCTGTTTGTAAATAAATGTGGCATTTTGCATCAGCACATTTAACCCAGAATTGACTTTCTGGTAAGACTTTATTGAGTTAAAAATATCAAGATTCACATCATATATCACCATTTTGAGAAATAACATAGAGACATGAGCTTTGGTTCATTATGCCCAGGCCTAATTAATAGTTGTTTGAATTGAAGATTCATTGAATAGGTTTTCTACACAACAGAATTAGATTTTGTAGGAAAACGTGGAGACAACAGGAGGTCACTGCCAGCTCTGCTTTTTCACTGTTTGTCAATCTTTTACCTTCTCCATCTCTCTTCGCTTCCATTCTTTCTCTTTGTCTCATTTTTTGTTCTCTTTCTTTGACAGCTTACATGTGCTCTTGTTTTCAATGTCTCCAAGGTTGCCCGCCTACTTACGTACACACGTGTGCGTGAGCGCGTGTGTGTCATCAACAATGCTTCCTCCTTCCTGCCAGCTCTGCAGCTTGATTTTGGAGATTTTTTTGCCCACGTGCTCTCGCTCTCCCTCAGTAGTCTGCATTTTGGCTTTTTTTCTCAATGTACTGTCGGCGTAGAAAGAAAATGCTGGTGTTTCCAATGACGAGGATTCTCAACGCGTTCTTTAATCACCTCAAACAGATTAATAGATGTATTAATCAATAAAGCTGGTACATGTAACGCTGCAATAACACTAGAGGTAGCACGACCGTGGTTCTCTGCTTCATCCACAGCAAGTACTTACTTAGTACATACAATTAGATTCCATGTTCTCACAGCAGCACTCTATAATCTATTCACATGAATAGGCTGCATTTCCTTTGTGTTCACATGTGTGGTTTTGTGAGACTAGCAAGCTCACTTTTCTGTTTTGTATTTGTCTGCATTACACAATGAATCATGATCATAGAGAATCATGTTTTTGATGTGAACTTAAGTTTTCGTAAATCCCTCTGCTGAGTTACAGAGCAAAGCCTCTGTGTTCTCTCACTAGTCAAAACAATTGGGGAGAATTCAGACTTTGAGAGGCTTTACAGTGTTGTGTGCACACAGTAGACAGAACTCACACCAGATGATGAACTGAAGAGGCTGAGCAAAGCTTTATTTGCCAAAAAAACCCCTCAATATTCCTGATGTCTATCAAATAATAATGTGAATTTATTGGAATATATTGTGTTTTATCTGGTAACCAATATTTTGGGGCATGATTAAATGGAGTTGAAATCTGAAGGTGCATAATGTACTATATCATGTTGTAGGATAAAAACAAAATGAAATAATAATCTTCCATAGGAGGTTTAAATCAGAATTCTTAAACCTCATATTGAGAGGAGGGGAAAAACAGTTGTTTAATGGCGCTGTCGCTAAATATAGCCTTCGATATACAGTCGTTCCAAGAGTCCATAAATGTTGCAAGAACATGGACTAGATTCATGTTAGCTCTGTGGTTAGCATCTAGGCGATGCTGGTACAGAGTGGCGTTGATAGAGCCATCATTTGTGTGTCATTTCAGCTGTTGTGATTGAATACTTTTAATCTAAATTAGAGTAATAGCTCCAAAAATTGTTGTTTTGCTTTAGTAATTGTTTTCAAATAATTTGCATCTGTAAATCTGCAATTTCAACGAAAGGTATTGTGGCTTTAAAAATCTAATCTAATCTATTTCAACCTTTCTGGGAATTTCCAAATGAGTTAAGTAATAATTAAGGGTGGGACAATATAATGTGCAACAAGATATGATATTTAAACATCACAAGGTATATCTTCGATGGTACTAATTAGGGATGCACCGAATATTCGGTCGAATATTGCAAAAAAAGCCACATTCGGCCATCGGTTTAGTGAGTTAAAAGCAAGGCCGAATAGTAGCGTGTGACGCAATGACACAATTAAACAATGTGCAGTGATTTTGAGTTGGAAAAGTGTGTGCGTGTTGCTGCTGAACCAGAGCAACAGCTCCTCCTTTCTGCACACAAACACAGCCACACTTACCACTCTCCGTCGTCCGTCACCGCATAAAAATTTGAAACCGTTAAATTCCACAACCGAGTTCGTTGTTAGCACTGTGAGCCACAAATCCGTAAACATCCCCATCGTTTCCTCCTCAGTTCACAAGCGATGTCGGGTCACACGGAGTGCTAACAGCTGATGTGTGTAAACAATGGCCGTGGCTCCAAGCAGTGACTCCCAACACGATCGGAAGCAGAAAAAGTAGTGCAGATTGCATATACATATATGGCAATAAAGTATAATATATATTCTATATTAAACCGCAGTGTTGTTTTAGCTGTTAGATAGTTGGAGAGGGAGGAGCTCATATTCTAGGTGACATCACCTACCAACGTGGGCAAAATCCAACAGTTCTGTTTAAAGCTGACTTTTTACAAAATGTGGAATAACAAGGGAGGGAGGAAACAGAACTTTTTCAACTTTGTCCCTCTGAGGCTAAAGGGATGTATATCACTGTAGCAAATCCATTATAAAGTGATTTTTTTCATCATACCTCCCCTTTAATGCACTTTAGTTTTTTTTTAATTATTATTATTTGAAGGGCTAATATAAACGAAAAAGTTTGTTGTGCTTTTTTTGAAAAGCAAAGGCTACTGGAATATTTAAAAAAAAAACGTCAGATAATTCAATAAACATTTGCTTTCTTTAAAAGACATGTCTAAAAGTGTATTCCTGGCTATTTATGCACTAATAAAAAAAATAGTGAAAAACTTAACAACCGCATTCGATATTCGGCCAAGCGTTATATTTTATTCGGCTTCGGCCACAAATTTTCATTTTCGGTGCATCCCTAGTACCAATGGTATTTCAATATTTTCACACTCTCGCACTGGTTCAGTTCTACCACATTAGGTCAAAGGTCAAGAGGGATAAACTAGCCATGGCTGACGGGGTAGGAAGACAGAAGTTTAGAATATTTTGCCCGTTGGAGCGTTGATTCCTTGAAAGATTTTTTGCGTAAACATGGTATCGGTCTCCGAGGCGTAAAGACTGAGTTAGCTGCTAAAGCTAATGCTGCACACGAGCTAAAAATTCCGTTTTTTTTTTTTTTTTTTTTTGACTTTTCAAACTGTTTCAGCTGATGGCGTTACTCCAGTTCACTTATGGACCGGTCCATCTTGTGCACAAATTTGTAAATTTAATTAAAAAAAATTGCTAAATAAAAATAATCATGGACCTGGTTAGTGAATGGTTTACCTCGTAAATTTACCTTTTCAAAGTCAGAACTCATATTGTCTTTTTCACACTCGGAAATCTTGCTTGTCCCATCAATAATAATATAAATATATTTTATTTATAAGCTCTTTTAAAAAACTCATACACTTTACAGTTGTTAAAACAAGTCAGAAAAAGAAACCAACAACAATAAAGTAAATACAGAAAATACATAACAATAGAAAAGTTAAAAGCTTGTAGAAGGAGAGGAAACAGAGGAAGTCAGACGCTTTGATACTGTTTCTCACATTGGTTTTACTAAAGTGCTCAGATCAGCGGAAAGCCATGGTGTCCCTGAGTCCGAATATGTGCGTCGTTCCCGGCTAGAGTCCTCTGGTAGTCTGGGCATAGTCCCATCAGTGGGAGAGGAGTGTGGAAGTAGAGGAGGTCTGTCGCTTTAATACTGCATCTCACATCGGTTTTACAAATGTACTCAGATACGTGCATCATTCCCGGGTAGAGTCCGATTTCGCCCGCTGGAGACCCAGGTAGTCGGTGTTTTTATTCACCAGGGGTGGAAGCGAGGGGACTACCCTAGCTTAGCTGCTCCCATCGGCTTTTAAAAGTGCTCGGATCGGCCGAAATCGGCATTAGCAGAAAACCCTGGACCCCTCCTCGAGTCCGAATATGTGTAATATTAATAATATGAACACTATTAAAACACGATCTCTGGAATAACATTAAAAACGCTGTCAGATTGAAAATATCAATAGAGTGGACGAGCTTGTTTACGTTTATATCCCTCTCGACCTATGACCCCCCCCCCACACACACACTCCTCAGGTCGCGCATGCGTTGTTCCAGAGTGCGAAAAGGGTTATAGTCAGTCTCTGTTTTTGCATTATATTTGCAGAGTGGCACATTTTGCTCCTTAAATAGAAAAACAAAACAAAAAACTTGTCATAATAATGTAATAATGTTAGTTTGAAGTCTTAATCGACTCATACCGGCTTTGATCCATCAGCCCGGCTAGCTCAGTCGGTAGAGCATGAGACTCTTAATCTCAGGGTCGTGGGTTCGAGCCCCACGTTGGGCGCATATCTTTTAGTCGTGATATAGTGTTCACAGGAGGGATTGAATTGATTTACTTTAAACAATCAACCTCATACTTGGAAATGGTATAAAATCATCCTTGAGATTCATTTGTTTGATGCATTTTCACCTGCTTTGATGTCACTCCAAGCCCACATTGACATAAATATCTTGACAGTGAAAAATACAGTGATCAGACAAAACAGCAACAAACAAACAAACCCTAAGCTTATATTGTTGAGAGTGTGTGACAAACAGCTTTTCTACCATGGCACACATTTATGCAAAACATTAACATTCCTACCCTGTTTAAGGATTTCCTCAGGGACTTGCAAGAGGGAATAAATAGGTGCCACTAAACAGATTTATAACTCCAAAGGAAATACACTGGAGTGAAAAGCAGAATGTAGTAGAATGATTGTCAGTATCTACCCCTGTGTTTTTTAAAGCAAGCTGGGATAGAATCCAGTGTTTCATGACCTTGATAAGAATGGGGACAGCAGCTGGATGGACATTCTCTACTGGAGTGTTGTATACCATCAGTAGACCAGCATTGTGTTTGTAAAGCAGCAGGTTGTAGGTGGTGAAAGGCCATGAGAGAACAGTGAGAACATTTCATTCACACTTCCATTCGAATGAAGAAAAACTAAGGAAAGAACTCATGAAAGTATGCATAAAAAAGAAAACTCGGAGACCGCAAACCTTCAGCAAGTGCCAGATATTGGCAGTTATCTAGCTCAATCATCCAGATTATGGTACCATGATCATTCATATTCAAATTTATATCACCATTAAAGGTCCAGTATTATGCTTTTTTGACACCCATCTCCATTTGTTCTAAGAACCCCAACAACATAATATTTGAGGTTTATTTTCTCAAACTCGCCTGTTTTCTGGAGTTTTAGGCCTTTGAAAACTGACTTTCTGAGCAATTCTAAAAACCAGCTGATTTGCAGCCAATTTATGCATATTCATGAGTAGGCGTGTCTGTAGACGCTGACTCCACACAGCAGCTGATCACTAACGATTATTTACTGCTATGCACACACTCTTGTTATTGTTTTCAGCCAAAAAACTACACGTTACAGTAAAACACATGGCTATTTAAGCAGCTATTGTGATTGTGAGTCAGACAAACACTGTTTCATGATGTGTGTGATGACAATCAATGTCCTTACTACAAAACTGCACCTTGATAGTGATGTGCCCCAGATTACACCATCTATCATTCACAAACACAGCCAGACCCCCTCCTTTCTGCTTACTGCTCTCTGTCGTCCTGTCACCGTGTAAAAGTTGGAAGCTGTCCAATTCCACTACCAAGTCCGGTGTTAGCGCTGTGAGCCACGACTACGTAAATATCAGCATGCTCGCCTCCCGGATAATATAAGAGTATAATATATATTCTATAATAAACCGCAGTGTTTGTTTTAGCTGTAAAATAATTTGAGAGGGAGGAGCTCACATTCTTACAGGATAGGGTAGGAGGTGTGTATTATGTCCATGGTAGGAGGAGCCAGGATTGTCAGGAGGAGGAGTTTCCTGTAGGTGACGTCAGGTACCGGGGAAAATCCAACTCGCCCGTTTGGAGCTGACTTTTTACAAAATGTGGAATAACAAGGGAGGAAACTTTTTCAACTTTGACCCTCTGAATGAGGCTAAAGGGATGTATATCACTGTAGTAAAACCATTAAAGTGATTTTATTCACCATACCTCCCAACCCAACATAACTGAGTCAAATTTAATAGAACAAGATAAGAATTTTTGGAATTTAACCCATGATGAGAGATCGGGATAATTCAAATTCCCAAACTGATCCAGAATCAGTATATTGATCCAGAGCCCTTTCCAAATTTAATGGAATTTTCCATGGTGTAAAGTAGGGATGTAACGATTAATCGTAAGGCAGATAAAAAATCAATTCATAGGTATCACGGTTGATATCGATTTTCTGAAAATTGAATCGCAGTACTTTTTTTAAATATATATTTATCCTTCTCTTCTCCAAATGCTGAGGCAGCGGGCGGAATCTGCTACTACTTTCTACTCTTAAATATGTTAATAAATGATTCCTTACCCCTTTAGCACCAAAAGAATATCTGTAATATTACGTGAATATCTGTAAAAGTCACGTTTTTCTACTAGCTCTGTCTGCTAGCGTAGCATCTCTTCTTCACTGCACAGAATATCTGCATGGCAACCGACCACTGGGTTGCCAGCGCCCTCTGCTGGTCCAAACAAATATCTGACGTAAATACAGGGCAATGGCTGTTTTGTTTTTTTTTTTAAGTCCAATTGTTAAGGCACAAAATACATTTTCAGTTGCACTTTTAAAAAGAAAAATAACTATTATGCAGTTTTGCATTGTTTATTATAGAACCATAATTTAAATTAATAGGCTTCTTCTTCATTTGTATTATTCCTTTATTTATTTCATTCAAGATTTATTTTTAGTTAAATTGCATTGTTTTGAATAGTTTATCAAGGGATTCTTTTGACAATGAAAAATAAAAGGAAAATAATACAGTATTTTCTATTTTTTTCCCTAAAAAAAATAAACGAATATTTTTCAATCATCATTTGGCTACAGTCCCAATTTGTAAAATAAATCGTGAGAGAATCGTATCGTGAACACAGTATCGTGAATCGAATCGTATCGGGAGTTAAGTGAATCGTTACATCCCTAGTGTAAAGTCTATCTTTGGTTACAATTTTGTCGAAATCTGTTGGGTAATTTTAGCTTAATCCTGCTAACAGATGAACAACCACATAAATAAATGCTGGTGAAAATATGACCTCCTTGATGAAGGTAAGGAAAAAAATCATGAATCTTGGATGGGGATTTAAATAAGAGCCTTTAGTGATTAGGTACTTTAATGTTTCATGAAAGTAGTGCGTGTTTATACATACATGTTTGGTGTTATTTTTTTAAAAAGGCGAGTTTTGAATGAGGGAGGGATAAAAAATCTGATTTTCCGACCAAAAACGCATGAGAAAAGGAAGCTTGTGATGGTTCAGCTGTAGCGACAACTGAAACATTGGTGATCCAGAGCAAAGAGGGGTGAGAAAATGTCAAGAGGAGAAGAGATGCGGAAAGAGTGAGCGAGGAAAGAGTATAGAGAAGATATATTTAGAGAAAGAGGAAAAGTTTTTAGCCTCCCAGCTTGATGCATGACTCATCTTCTGCCAGCTGACAGAAGGATGGATGGAGACGAGGAAGAGTGGAGGGGTGGGTGGAGGACAGATGGACGGAGGGGAGCACGAGCATGACAAAGAGAGGCAGACGAGAGAGGGAGGGAGAGAAGGGGTCAGGCGGGAAGGAGAGAATAAAGAGGGATAGGCTCCCATAAACCGCTCTACATGTCGCACACATGTACACAAACAAAACACAAAGAGAAAGATAGAAAGCCAAGGCCATGGCAAAGTCCCACTCAGCTGCTTCCAAGCATTTTCCCCAATGGTGTGTGTGTGTGTGTGTGTGTGTGTGTGTGGTGGGTGTGTGTGGGTGTGGTTGTGTGGTGTGTGTGTGTGTGTGTGTGTGTGTGTGTGTGGTGTGTGTGTGTGTGTGTGTGTGTGTGTGTATGTGTGTGTGTGTGTTACTGAGGCAGAGAAAAAAGAGGAGGATGTTAAACGCTGTAAAATAACCCGCAGACAGCTGCATCCACTGGTTTGTGTGTGTGTGTGTGATAAAAACCTCTGAATCTATCATCCCATTGTTAGAAAAATGAATTCAGCTGTGAACATTTCTCTTACTCCCCATTCTGTTCCTGTGTTTTTACTGTATTTTATTTTTTATTTTTATCCCATTTAAATGTTTTCTCAGTAATTGAAGTTCATACGTTTGATGCACAAAGAGCAGGATTTTGGGGTTTTTGCTGCTTTGGAGAAAGTGGCCTGTAAATGCAACAAATGATAACTAATGGATAAATGCAAAGCATTTTTAAATTTTAAAATATTAATCTATCTATCTATCTGTAGTATCTATCTATCTATCTATCTATCTATCTATCTATCTATAGTATCTATCTATCTATCTATCTATCTATCTATCTATCTATCTATAGTATCTATCTATCTATCTATCTATCTATCTATCTCTATAGTATCTATCTATCTATAGTATCTATCTATCTATCTATAGTATCTATCTATCTATCTATCTATCTATCTATCGTATCTATCTATCTATCTATCTATCTATCTATCTATCTATCTATCTATCTATCTATCTATCTATCTCTATAGTATCTATCTATCTACAGTATCTATCTATCTATCTATAGTATCTATCTATCTATCTATCTATCTATCTATCTATCTATCTATCTATCTATCTATCTACAGTATCTATCTATCTATCTATCTATAGTATCTATCTATCTATCTATCTATAGTATCTATCTATCTATCTATCTACAGTATCTATCTATCTACAGTATCTATCTATCTATCTATCCATCTATCTATCTATAGTATCTATCTACAGTATCTATCTATCAATCTATCTATCTATCTACTATCTATCTACAGTATCTATCTATCTATCTATCTATCTATCTATCTATCTATCTATCCATCTATCTATAGTATCTATCTATCTACAGTATCTATCTATCTATCTATCTATCTATCTATCTATCTATCTATCTACAGTATCTATCTATCTATCTATCTATCCATCTATCTATAGTATCTATCTATCTATCTATCTACAGTATCTATCTATCTATCTATCTATCTATCTATAGTATCTATCTATCTATCTATCTACAGTATCTATCTATCTATCTACAGTATCTATCTATCCATCTATCTATAGTATCTATCTATCTATCTATCTACAGTATCTATCTATCTATCTATCTATCTATCTATCTATCTATCTATAGTATCTATCTATCTATCTACAGTATCTATCTATCTATCCATCTATCTATAGTATCTATCTATCTATCTATCTACAGTATCTATCTATCTATCTATCTATCTATCTATCTATCTATCTATCTATCTATCTATCTATCTATCTACAGTATCTATCTATCTATCTATCTATCTATCCATCTATCTATCTACAGTATCTATCTATCTATCTACAGTATCTATCTATCTATCTATCTATCTACAGTATCTATCTATCTATAGTATCTATCTATCTATCTATCTACAGTATCTATCTATCTATCTATAGTATCTATCTATCTACAGTATCTATCTATCTATCTATCTATCTATCTATCTATCTATCTACAGTATCTATCTATCTATCTATCTATCTATCTATAGTATCTATCTATCTATAGTATCTATCTATCTATCTATCTATCTATCTATCTATCTATCTATCTATCTACAGTATCTATCTACAGTATCTATCTATCTAATCTTTGTTACTGTACAGAAAAGAAACACAATATAAAACTAATCCTTAATTCTGTGTGTTTTTGTGCTGATGGTTAACACAGTGCTAACGTGTCAGTATTGCAGCATTCATTTGCATGTGGGTGAAACCCCACTTTGATCTCTGACCTGAAGAGGGAAACATCAAAGGAAAACCGCTGACGACTGGTGCATTTGAAATACAACACAACATGTAATTAGACAGTGCAGTTCACTGCTGGCACTCAGACACTGCTGTTAGCAATACGTTGGAGGCCATTATAGTGAATATTTAATACAGATGTTGTTTTTTCTAGCGTTGAATTAATTCTTCTGCTACACGCTGGGCTCTGTTGGAGCCAATTCTACCTGATCTTTGGAAACATATGGAGCATAATTGTACGGCGAAGTAATGGATGTAATAATAAAAATGTTTTATATTCGATAATTTTTTTTTGTATTTTGTATATCGTATGTAACAGAGAAACTAAATATGTGTGTTTATTCTTTTGTGTGTTTGTGCTTTTACTGTAATACCACACACTGATGTTAGGGCTGGGCAATATAGACCAAAACTCTTATCTGAATATTTCTTTCTCAGAATGGTGATTTACGATATAAATCATGATAATTTTGATTAAAATTAAGTCTGACCAGGAAAATAATTCAGGGTTAAAATTTCTGATGCTAAATGCCACACAGACACGTTTATTAACAAACAGTTGTATAATATGTGCCACTTTTGGCATTTTCTCCTCTAAGGGACAGCACGTGTGAGTGAGTTCTGTAGTGTGATTTGTTTAGGGGAAGGCCTGGGTTAGGACGCACTCAGAAATCCATCTAACTGTGCTTTTCATGCTGTTCTGAGAAGTAGAGAAAGCAGCGACTCATAAAAAATAACCTATTAAAAAAAAAATAATGATATATATATATATATATATATATATATCAATTTTCTATATTGCCAACATAGAAAACTCAATATATCTTGAAACTTGATATATTACCCAGCCATAACTGATGTTCTCTTAAACAGTGGCACACTTTTTTAATGGAAATGTACTCGTTTTAGTTTGAAAGAGCACAAGGAGGATCTACAGTAGATGACTGACCCTCTATATTTGACCCTTCCATTAATCCCAAGTATAAATAATTTGTTTGCTACTCTTTAAGCAAAGGAAAATGTACTTGTATAGCACATTTCCTACACAAAGCAATGAACTGTGCTTTACATGATTAAAAAGTGCAACAGAAAACATAAAATAACAATAAAAAACAGGTTTGAAATCGACAATAAACACTTTAAAAACATTAAATCAACAATAAAAATGATTAAAAATCCCCCCAGTCATAAGCAGCATGAGGTTGTTGATCACGTTTGTTATACTGTTACAAATACAGAGTTTAGTGCACAAAGTGACAATATGCGCAGCTCAGATATTTTTATTACATTTATATTTGAGAAAGTGAAAGTATAGAATACAGTTGTTGGAGACTGTGTGGTGTTTTAATTTGAAAAATAATGATAATTATTCTGCTTTTTCCAACACTGCATATCTATTTCTGTGATATTATGTATTGATTTTTTAAGTGTGCAAAATAGATAAATAAAAATAAAAAATGAATAGTTTTTTTTTAATTCAAAATGAAAAAATACCATTTTAATCAACATTTCAGGCGACCCCATTGTAATTACAGGTGACCCCACATGGGGTCGCGACCCCAAAGTTGAAAAACCCTGCAGTAGAGAAAAGAAAAGCATTTAACTTAGATTTAAAAATTGGATTCTGAATTCAGTTCTGCTGCAGCATTACAACTAAACGTGACGTCACCGTGTTTCCTTTCGTCTACAATGTGCATCTAATGCAGTGGTAGTTTTCTAACTGCTGATACTTTTTATGATTTACGTAACATCCACTTAAATATATGTTTTGTTTTAAAAAAAACAAGTATGTATTCATTGTTTTTGATAACCTGGTATTGTTCTAAAAAGTGATCAGATTTATTTGCATGTGGCAGTAATAGGTCACATTTATTCAGTGTTGTGAATTAATATTTAATCAATCTGAGTCGCTTTCCTTCTCCATTGTCATGCAGTGTTAACTAAACAGCAATAAGTGCATTTGGCATTATTAAGTATTCATATTTAGCCTTTTCACTCATCATCATCATCAGTAGTGTATCTGATGAAGATCACTGGTTACTCCAACACTAATTTTCATCCAAAAAGGAGCCGAACACTTTCTGATCCATTGCTCCCTGTTACATTGCTATTGCTCATATCCTACAGAGACATGTTTCCCTCTCCACCTTCTTTCTCCCTCCTTCTTTCCATTACTCTCTCCTTTCCCTCCCACTGTCTCTTTATCTGACTGTGTCCAAGTGGAATCTGTGTGTGTGTGTGTGTGTGTGTGCCCTCATCCCACCCTGCTTTATCTCACCCTGGGGTGAGTCAGTGCTGTGGCTGAACTGCTCCTCCTTGTGTCTCAACACAACTATCACAGGTTGCTCACGGAGTCAGAATAACAGCACATTTGTGTTCATTCAGTACATTGCACAGAAGATCGATTGAATGGTGATCAAACCAATCACAGCCAGTCGTTCCAAGAGGGTAAGCAAAGAGTTGACAGCGATGATTAAAGAAAGTGGCAAAAACTGATTAACAAGTGGCAAAAACATGGCAAGAAATAGTAAAAAGTGAGTAAAATAGGCCAAAATCAGTCAAGAGTGGGAAAAAAATTACACACAAGAGGAAACAGGTGGCATATAATGACTAAAGGTAGCTTAAATAAGCAAAATGTGCCAAACAATAGTGAAAACATGTAAGGAAAAAAGAAACAAGTGGTATTTTTTGGCAAAATGTAGCTTATTTGGATGAAAAGTGGCAAAAAATAAAAGGTTAAAGGAGGGAAAAAAAATTGGATAAAAGTGGCAAAAACAACAAAATTGATATGTATTTGCAAAAAGAAGCTAAATTCTGAAAAAAAACAAATAAACGTCAAATCTTTTGTGAAATGGGCAAAAATGGGACAAAGGAAGTTGGAAAATGGCCAACGAAAAAGGTAAAAAGGAGTTAAAAATTGTTCCCCTTTGAAGGTTTTCTGGGGGATTATTAATTAAAATGAAGTCATAAAGAGCCACATGTTGAGTATCATTGATTTAATAACAGCTTTATCATGGTTTTAGTAAATTAATTTAATAAACTAAATTGGGAGTCAATGGTTGCCCTACCCTTAGAACACCCTCACTTTTAAAATCTCCACCCCTGCCTGCATGAAGATGTTGTATTTCAGATGATGGATGGATGGACACTGACGACCACCCTGCTGCCCCCAACCCAATTCCTGCAATAGCCATTGGACTTTTTTACCCTCTTTGAATTAGATTCAGTTTTTCTAATTTCATATCTGTCCTAAAGGTTTTTAAATATATATATATTGTATGCACTGTTATCTATGTTGGTATTTATTTTGTATTTTACTTTCTCTTTTCCTTTTCCATTCTATTCTTACTCGGGGTGCTAGGTGGGTAACAGTGTGGCCATCCTTCATTTGTAACAATGACCACCAGCTTCCCCGCACACATTCCTCCCTAAAATCACCCCCAGGAGAAGGACTATTTTTAGATTACATTTTTCGAAAACAAAGGTGAGTTTAAACAACCCAGAAACTGGGAAACCACCAAACTGGGAGTACGGGATACAAATAAACAAATAAATCTGATAAAATCAAGGAAATTTGCAATTGTGATCAGAAGCTTTTGTGTATGTGTATTGTCCTTTAGTTTAGACTTTGTGGATTAGAATGAGTGAGTCTATTTGCATATTTACAGAAATAAGATCTTTGACTTTTAACTGACAACCTTGAAATGTTGAGTGTCTGAAACATTGACATTAGTGATACACAAAACAGGTCTCCAATCATTGTTAATATTAGCTTTTAATTAATATGTTTAAAAAATGTCTACATTTTTATTGATGCCACTATACTACAATATAATTTGTTCCTCTAAGGTGTGCTATATATGTAGTATACTGTTCAGCATTAAATCAGATGTATATCAATTTACTGTAAATGTATATCCATCTTGAAAATGTGCCTTTAGCTTGATCAGCACAAGCATTAACTTGATATTCTGCCTTGTATGAATTAATTTTAGCTGGCAACATCACATGATTACAACAAGGTATTTTTAAAAACTTAAAAAATACAGTTTGGAAGTTTATTTGGAGACAATACACATATATAAAATCATGAATCAATGTCTATGTGTGTCAATAACTGTCTTTTCCTTCACAACCTACATTATAGTTACAAAATAAAACTAAAGCCACTGGGCTAATGCCAACAAAAGGACATATCAGATCACGTGTTTCTCCAAATGAGGGCACTGTTGTTCTATCTCCATATGCAAACTTCATTTAATCCTCACAAAGTTACTCAGTAGTCGCTCAGATGTTTCTTTGCCAACATTTTTAATTATCTTCTTATGATATGGCTTGTTGAGCATTTTGTCTCTTATTCTGAAATGTAGCAGAATATCTACTTGAATGTATATTGAAGGGTCTGAAAGGTGCGTAAACGTCTGCTACGCTTTTATTATGGAAACACCAGCGACATCCTACTGTGAACCACCTCTCCAACTGATGTTATCTGGGCTTTACAGGGTATTTGGAAATGAAATGACACATTTTATTTGAAGAAAACCGGTAAATCCCTCATGCGTAAAAACCTCGAATTCAGGTTTTTACGCACGAATACGCGTTTTTCCTTTAGGGCATCTGAAGATCAAATCACTGTTTTAGCTTGAAGTTTGGGTTCTGGTACCTATATTTTGGGGTCCCTCACATCTTTTAGCAGCAGTGAGTCACATCAAAGCAGTGATTTATCTGCAGGTTCACCGACCAGGGCCTCAGTTTGCCTTTGACCGGGCAATGAATTGAGGCAGAGCTCGCTCCAACACGTCTTTTGTGTTTACGTGTGTGCGTGTGCGTGTGCGCCACCCTCTGTCAGAGCTAAAGAACGGGGGATTACATGTTTTTCAGGCACTCACCTTTTATTCAAACAAATTATTCACTCCAGCTAATAAAAGGAATCTGACCCCGCATGAACTTTAAAAAAGGTTGAGGGAGGGTTTCACACAGTCTTCAACCCCCCATTAATCACCCTTTTAACCCGAGGACTCAAAGAATTAAATAGAAACGACTCAACGCAACCCCCCCCTGCCCAAATTAATTGCTATTTTTCAAACTCAATTGTGCAAATGACCAAAGAAAACAAATATAGTAAAGTAATATATCGCTTACGGAAGCGAAATAAAAATTTAAAAAAAATTCTGAATAATGTATTTTTTTTTTCTTTCTTCTGTTTTTCAGAGTAATATTTTTCTGTTTTTCGTGCATTTTTATTGAGATACTTGATTCCTTGATGCCTCCTCAATAATGAAGTAATGCACGATTATCAATCAATCAATCTTTATTTATATAGCGCAAATTACAACAAAGGTTATCTCATAGCGTTATCAAAATATAAAATATATAATAATAGGGGGGGGGGAAAAACAACAAGAGCCACATGAACAAGAATTTAGCGACAGTGGGAAGAAACAACTCCTTTTTAACAGGAAGAAATCTCCTTTAGAACCAGGTTCAGATGTAGCAGACATCTGCTGTGACTGGTTAGGGTTAGTGGACAGAAGGACCAATAGAGAGATAGAACATCAGAGTGTCTCAGACTAGTTGAGTCGTGAACCACAGATCAGGAACTGCCATCATCAGCTTCACGACACCTGAAACAGAGCAGAGAGAGAAGGACGAGGAGAAGGCACTGACTGCAGAAAAACATGATACATTATTATCAAGTGGATGCCTTGGCCTTGGACCTCATTCCCAGTGGCCGAGTCAACACTTATTATAAAGGTGGCCAATCTCTTTCTGTTTATTGTAAGCTAACAGCGACTCCAAGGTCTGTATATGGGATCGTTCACAGATGAGCCCATGTCTGCTCTAGCAGTTATGTTATGTTATGTTATGTTATGTTATGTTATGTTATGTTATGTTATGTTATGTTATGTTATGTTATGTTATGTTATGTTATGTTATGTTTCAGCCCTGTTTATGCAGACTGTAAATCATTATCTTGGGGTCTTTTTATTGTCAAGTAACGATTTATGTGTTGCCAGATAAGCAAAATATTTCCAATCAAAAATGACCCAAAAAGTTTTTTGAATTTGTGTTTAATTTGTAATTAATTCGTTTTAAAATATTTACACTGGCTCCCAGTCAGCCTCAGAATAGACTTTAAAGTTCTGCTGCTGGTGTATAAATCTGTGAATGGGTTTGGTCCAGAATACATCAGTGACATGTTAGTCAGGTATGAACCCAGCAGGTCTCTCAGATCTATGGACACAGGTCAGATAGTGGAGCCCAGAGCTCACAGTAAACATGTTGATGCTGTGTTTAGTTGTTATGCTGCAAAGAAGTGGAACAAACTGCAACAGAGCTGAAGTCAGCATCTAATGTGAACATTTTTAAATCAAAGTTAAAGGCACTATTTTTGCGTATGATTGAGAGGGAGATTTTTGGTTATGTTGTTGTTGATGTAATGTGTTTGTTGATGGTTTTAAACGATTTTACTGATGATTTTAAATGTTTTTGCTGCTGATTTTAATGTTCTTATTGGTTTTTAAGCTGTTGAATGTTTTCTGTTGCACTTTTTGATCATGTAAAGCACATTCAGCTGCCTGTTGTATCAAATGCACTATACAAATAAATGTGCCTATCCTTGCTTTGCCTTGCCTTAATTAAATGTATTGGCCCTATATGTTGGCAGCATTGATCTGTACTACAACATTACTGATGCTCTTCATCTCTTTGGCACGAATCCAGTCACTTTCCAGAAATAATCTCATCAAATTGTACTGTTTGGACCACAATGAAATAATTCAATATATGTTTTTATCTTTAAATGCACTGCACATCTGAATGAACAAATCTTTTGGACTATTTACACTTATAGTAAATGTTCCCCATTTATAGCATCCATGTGAATATTGTTTCAAAAATACTAATACAGTAGCTAAATATATATTTTCTCACTGTTTTCTCCATCTTTTTTTTTTTTTTTTTTTTTAAAGGGGGGAAAAAGCTGTTATTTTGTACCAAAATCACACATCAACTTTCTTAACAGCCGCTTGAGTTATAAGGAAAACCATTTAATTCTGTTATTTAAGCTATTTTGTTGAAATTCACTTACAGTTGGTCCAAAGAGAAGAATCAGGCTCCTTTGGAATGTGATTTAAATGAGGTGATAAGATGTACTCAACATGAATGAACATTTGCCTACAATATGTTGGGGTTTTTTCGGATTGCCAATTTGGGTGGAAACCCTGCAGGCGCCACCCAATCTGGCAACATTAAATGTGATCCGTTTCCACGCGTGCGCTCGGTATCGGTGGGGGGAAGGGAGGGCGTGTGAGGTGAAGTTGGGTGAGAAAAAAAGGAGTGTGCCCGCGGGAGACTGAGAAGTAGAGTGACCACACTGGGGGGAGAGAGGGAGGAAGAGAAACCGCCACTTCACATGGGTATCAGTGCTTTAATCTGTTTGGAGTTTTTCTCAAGACTGGGAGTGGATAACGCTTTGTTATTTTAGCGAGTTATTTATTAGTTTGTTTGTGGATTAGGAAAGTGGATAAGTGTGGTTTCCTGGTGCGTAAAAAGCGCACAAACTGAACCATTTTACGCACAGCGTTTGCGTTGGATTAACGTATGATTGGAGGCCAATCGTCGGTTTTTGCCTGGGGATTTCTACCTGTGTTAGTTTGTTGGAGAGGGGAAGGTGAAACTCAAGTGGACCAAATGTCAGAAAAAAACGAAAACTAGGAGGAACAAGCTCAAAGACGCACCGCATCACCTTCATCCACGAGCTGAAATCGTCTCTCCTCCTACCCCCCACCCCCCTCTCCACTGACCTGGACACCTTTTTATTTTCTGCCTGTGTCCCAGGAGCAGAGCACTTTTATTGGCCCCTGTGCTGTGTGTTTGGGGGACGCAGCGGATCATGGAGAACAGGCGGAGGAGACGAAGCGGTGCCGCCGCGGAGAGGCTGCTCACGGCTGTGGCCTTCCTCGCCTGCAGCTCCCAGATGCCGGTGGTGGATGGCAACTCATGGTGGTGAGTGAATGACTGATCACTGGGGCTGGGGGTGTATTCCTGTTGTTTCAAGATATGCTTGGGACTCTTAAAGCAGCACGGGTTCTCACTTCAGTTGGTGCTTCAGATATCACATAAAGTCTCTGATGCTGTTTATTATAATTGTACCACTTTATGCTGCAATCCAAGTAAAATATTTATTGCCATTACTAAGGAAATGTATTCTTCAAAACCAATTTATTTTATAATTAAAATGACAAATGGAAGGTTTTTCTTTTTTCTAGCTTCTCTTCCATTCTCTTCTCTGCGTCTATGGGTTGTTTGTGAGCTTTCTTGGGGTTTATTTTTTGCGTCGTGCAGCGATGCTCCAGTCCTGTGGTGGGACACTAACAGTGAATGCAACAAATGTGAGGCCACTGTCACAATATTTACACTGGCTAAGCCCCAAATGGCATTGCATTGCGTGTTGCTGCTGCTGCTGCTGTGAACATACAGGCCACAAACTGCATAAACTTGAGCGTGTAGATGTGGATCACATTGCATGGCTTTAGGACCATACTTTACTTTAAACTAAGGAAATTATAATAATGTTCTCAAAATATGAAGCAGATGGAATCTGAGATTTTAACTTTTTATAACTTTCTATTAGTTGCACAAAGTAGTAAACTACAACTCATAAACAGTGATATGTTCTTATAAGTAAATATTGCGAACATGTTTTTATAGACTTGTTAAAAGTGTGACTAGGTGGTTCCCCCTTCAAAAAACTCATTTATTCATTTTTATTTTTTATTTTTGTCTAAGGAAAACACTTTTGATCCACAGAACAGGCCAAGTATGATCTTGTGCTTTTATTTTGAAGGAACATTTATTTATCCAGAACCCAGCCTCATATTAAACAACAGCTGGGACATTATTGTTATTGTTTAAGTTTTTTTTTGTTAAGATTTTGTCACCACAAAGGTAATCAGAAGAATACACATTTCAGCATATGTTTTGAATCCACTTTATAACATTACATTTTTAGGCTATAAGATAAAAACTCATGGAAAATGTCATTGCATGTAATGGTCAATAAAAACTCTTTTACCCACAGCCAACCAAATGGATACGGAAAGATACCATTTTTCTTAGAAGATCTTACATGAACAATATTTGATTTGATTTGATCTATTCTTGAACATGTAAAAACAAAAATCATACATATGAAATAAAAGTAATGTCACAAAACAAGTCAAAAACACAAAGTAATAAAACATTTATATGTTAAAAAAAAAAAAAAAAAGAAGTAGGAAGAAGTCTGACTTATTTAAAAACCAGTATAACCAAATGTATCTATGAGCTACTTACGTATATATACACACACATTTCATTACATCCTGCTAATGCGATTTCTTGCAACTTGATGTCATTTGAATGTTTCATCGAAAAGGATCATTAACAATGAAAAACACCTAGAAATTCCTACCAATCCGACCATCCTTCAACATTCTGTTTGAGAGCAGTTAAACTAATAAAAGCCTAAGGGGAAGTGGCTACAGAGATTTCCACCCGAGCCGACCATTTATCTACATTTTATTGGCCACTTGTCCCAATAAACCTGATGTCTTTTGTTCTGAGCTGAGTCGACGTCTGCTTTTAAGCCGAGTTGTAGATTGCAGAACTTCAGCTATTTCTCTTTGAGTTTTAACAGATACATGGTGATTGTGTGAATTCTGACCTAATGTGGCTCTTGTCTTTCAGGTCACTTGGTTTGACCCCAATCCAGAGACCAGAGATGTTTATAATTGGAGCTCAGCCTCTCTGCAGCCAGCTGTCTGGTCTCTCCCAGGTACGTTACACTGTGAGAAACGAAGTTAAAGCTAAGACTAACAGTTTGAATCAGGTAAATCAGGCCTAAACCATAGCTTCTAAACTCATGGGTCCAGACCCAGAAGTGCAATGCAGACCCTTTTTAAGTAGTCCAAAGACATTTTCCTGGGAAAAGAAAAAAAAAAGAACTCATACTCCTCTTTTAAAGATGTAATTACAATCTATTTGGTACTTTTTCAACTTGTGGATGAAAACCACTGTCTGCTTTGTTTTCCTATGATGCACTTTTATGGTTTGTGACTAAAAGGCACCACAACTTTTTCCATTCCAGCAAATCCACCAGTGAGGCATTTTGAGTTTCATCATTAAACTTTTAAAACATATCAGGCATGAAATAATCCTTGTTACCTTTGCCAAGGAGCTAATATTCTTATAAGCACGATTACACCAAATGTTCCCTATTGATTGTGACACAATTTTACCCAAAGATAGGCCTTGCACCATTTCAGATTCCATTTCATTTTGGAGGGGATCCAGAACAAAATTCATCAGTGTTTGATCAACATTGTAGGAAATTTTAAAATTCATACCTCGGTTTGTATTTTTATGAAATTTGATGAAATATGTCGAGTTTGTTCCTCAATTACCCCACCAAGTTTCATCTGGATTGAATCGGCATTGGGCATTTCATCACAATTTTTCAAAAGAATGGGGGTGCCCATACATTTGGACCTACTTTATCATTATTAATGGATAGAAATGTGTTCCAAGCCTTTAAAGTGTGAACGATCATGGTACCATGATCAGGACCTGATCCAGATAACTTCCAATATATGGAAGTGAGAAATTACTGGTCAAAATAACACCAAACCAGGATTGAGCGAGGTTATGTTTATACAGAAAGCTACTTTCTGCCGTACTCGTGTCATTTGCCCATTGTCTGATAAATACACCCAAACAAAATCTCTATTTTTTGGTGTGATCTTCAGGGTCAGAGGAAGCTGTGCCAACTCTACCAGGATCACATGACCTACATTGGAGACGGAGCAAAGACAGGCATCAAGGAGTGTCAGTATCAGTTCAGACAGAGGAGGTGGAACTGCAGCACCGTGGACAACGCGTCAGTGTTTGGACGGGTCATGCAGATCGGTGAGTTTAAAGTCAAGAACACGTCCTCTCTTTTTAAATGACTGAGAAAGCATGTTTTTGTTCTTCATATAAGCCCTGAAAACTTGTATTAGAATAATATGATTTAACTACTGCGTTTGCTGATGTACATAATAGTTAACAGCTAACAGAGCAGTGGCAGTGCATTAAATACTGAAACTATAACATACAGTACATTTAGATTGATGATGAGTATTGAAAAAAACAGACTGTTTAACAAATAATAAAATGTTACATTATTTATATAATTTGAAATACAAACCCAGGATTTACTCTTATTCAAATGTCACGTAATCACTCCTAATGAAGAGTTTACATCATATTACAAAATTAATTACAGTTTTCTTTTTTATATACGACACTGCCTGCTTGTTCGGCATTTTCTGATGGGAAAATCCATAATAAAGCCTTTTCTGATTGTGGTGTTTATGTTGTTGGTTGGCATCTTTCTTTGTATTCAGTAGGAGTATGACAATATCTCGATACGGCGATATATCGCGATATTTTTCCGCACGATCGATTATCGATATGCTCCCGCTAAGTATCGATTTTTTTTTTTTTAAACCTTTTCTGCTTTTTCACTTAAATGTGCAGGTACGTCTTCACAGAAATGTTGTCACTGTTGAAGGAACCAATATATTGTTTACTGGGATATTGCACTATAATGGTGTCACTGGTAAGAAAGACCCTATTGTTTGTTTACAGAAAGCACTATTGGAGATACTTATTTGTTTACATTGGTATGTTGACAATTATTTACAGAAATTTTTCACTAAAATAGTGTCACTGTTCATAGGACACTTTTACAATGTATTGTCTTTCAGAGATATGAAATAAAAATTGTTTTCTTGTTATGTCATAGATTATCGTAGATTGATTTCTGACCAATATATCGATAATCGCAGTATCGTAATATCATGAGATAATGGTTATTGTGAGCTTTGTATCGCGTATCGTATCGTGAGGTACCCAGAGGTTCCCAACCCTAGTCTTCAGCCTACAGGGTTGTCTGAAATATGCATGGCTATATTCATATATACAGAGGTTGAGCATGCTCTGCTTTGAACAGCCTCCAAAGTCTATACAATAAATGTTCACACGTTCAGTTGTAAACATTGGATTTACATCTCACTGAGAGAGAATCCAAATATTATCACTAGAGGTCGACCAATATGGGATTTTCAAAGGCCAATGCAAATACCGATTTAAAAATAAATGAATAAAAAAATCACCCCATGGCCAATATCTAAAGCCAATATTTGAGGCCGATATATTTTTTTTTAAAACACATCTATTATGAAAGACAATTAAAACACTCCTATGATATAAATGTATATATGAGGAATTTAATGAAATACACCAATAGAACTCTTAACAGTTATTGAACTTTAAATACAAAAATCCATATCCTATAATAGGATATTATATATATATTATATTTGATCTGGCACTGTATATTTATACATCCAAATTGATGTTTTTTATGTTCTTTCGTTTTTCCTTTAATGGCTACTCTAAAGTGCTAAAAAAAAAAAAAGAAGAAAATCCATATATCAGTCGACCTCTAATTATCACGTTTTACATACAAGAAAAGTATTTGTCTACAACATATGTTCAAATCTGAAATTTTGCCTTCTATTCACCACAACCAATAATCTGCCATTCAACATATCTTGGTAACAAAAAGTCAAAGTTGTAATTTTAAAAAAATGCTAAATTTAATGTAGTCTTTGTAGTCTTGCCTGATGGTTAAAGTTTTGATTAGGAGTATATTTTAGTAAGATCATCATGCATTTAAATACATCCAATCCTTTAACAAGTTTTCTTTTTTTTTTTTTTTGTAATTGTTTGCTTCTGGTACAGATACTAAGGGCCTGTACTACGAAGCTTGATGAATATATCCTCTCCATTAGCAGACTTCACCTAACCAAACATTCTCCGTCACAGAGCAGCTGTACTACGAAGCAGGTTATCAACACGTTAACTTAAGCCAGGTGATTTCAACCTGGCTGTATGCACGCTCACTTAAAAAGGGGCAGAGATTGCTGCGTCAGACCAATTACAAACACGGACTCACGTCACCATGAGGAACAATTCTAAGAAAATGTGAAGAATTGAAATTCATAATTCAGACCAAAAACAACACTGTTGCTGCAGCAAAAGCAGGAAGGAAGGAAGATTATACAATATTAATTTATCAGAGAATAAACAGACTGATCAGTTTCACTTTATTAAAGCACAGCCGTGTTTGTATTCACGTATCTGCCTCATTCTGGGTGCAGTCTGTGTCTTTGATGCTGCATTCATACAGCTCTGCCTACATCACAATATTTGTATTTTATACGATATAGAGTTCTGTATTCTCTAGCAGAACTGAGGCTCAGCGTTGCCAGTGGTATATATGAATATATGAATGAATGTATTGGTGAAAGAGCCCCTGATGCACACAGGCTTTTTCAGCTGACTCATGTAGGTTAGTTCATCAGTTGAAAATCTATATATTTCCTGTAGGATGTCATCGCTAAATATTTTTTTTGTGATCAATTTTTCATTCAAGTGTTAAATTGCATTTACATTATTGCCCTTTTTGTTCCCCACATCCCCATTTCCCCTGTGATGGGCAGAGAAACTCAAAAAGCAATCCCTTACAAAATGAGAAAATGACTTTGATACATAATAAGAAAAAACAAAAACCCTATCATTGGAAAATAAAAGCATCGATGCCTGAATATTCTCTCTCCTGTCAGCTGTCAGATCACATCCATGCAGCGACTGTCCAGAGAATGACCCGCCCATTCAAGGGCTGGTCATTTTCTAAGAGAACTGATTGGTCAGGAGGCGGGACTTTCATACTCATTTGATCTTATCCACATCTTACCCCGATCCCGACCAGGTTAGCCATTCAGAGTAAAGAGTTAAGTACAACACACACAGAATAAATCCTGGAAGTTGGCGCGATAAGATGAAATCTAGCCCGAGGTGTGTGGCACCCCTAGAGCAGGGGTTCTCAACCTTGGGGTCAGAACCCCATCTGGGGTCGTGAGAGACTGGTAAGGGGTCGCCCGGTGCCTTTAAGAAACTAAGAATATTTCCTAAACAATTTGAGCCCATTTTTACTCTTTTTCTCCAACTACACCAAACTTGCCATATTTAACCTGTTTTAATAACTTTTTCTTGCCATATTTTTGCTCCCTTTAATGCGTTTTTGCTACATTACTCCCATTTCTGCCACTTCCCCATCAAATTCCAATGTCTTTTTTGCACAGTTTTTCCATTTTCAGGACATTTTCGGCACCTGTAAACCCTTTCCACCACTTTCCATCACATATAGTGACCCATTATTGTCACTTTTAACCTCTTTTCACCATATTTCATGCTTATTTTTACCAATTTCACCACATTCAGGATTTGTTATGGCCATTATTTGTCAGTTTAAACTAATTCTTCCAACTAATCGTTCATATTAATACTTTAAACCCATTTTTCCACTTTTTTTTTGTCCATTTTTGCCAACTCTATTTTGCAACTTTTAACCATTTTCTGTGGTTTTTCCCAAATCCCATTTCACCACCTTCTCAGTGGGGGTTCCCAGTCTCTGGCACCTTTATTTTGGGGGTCGAGGGCTGAAAAGGTTGAGAACCACTGCCCGAGAGGAATCCAGAGGTATTGCAGGATAGGGCAGAAAATTCTTTAGAATTCCCCTGTCAAGTTGATTTATTCATTGCTTTATTTTGTATTTTTTTCTGATGGGAGATATTTTTTTAATAACATTATATTTCATTTAAAAAAGCAGCTGCACTTTAGTTTGGAGAAAAGCTATAAACATGTAGATATAAAGTGTGTGAGAAAAGTCTATTTTGAGAACACATTTGTTAAAAAAATAAATAAATAAATAATAATTTTTAATAATTAAAGGCTACAACAATAATAATAATAATAATAATAAGTGTTGGGTAAGTTACTCTAAACTTGTAATATATTTATATTACTAGTTACTGGGATAAAAATGTAATATATTTGTATTACAATATTACTGTTTACTTTTGGTCCAGAACACTAATTATATCACACTGACAGTGTTCGAATAACATTGGTCTAAGTTTTGTTTTAAATATTTCTGCTGTTTCAGGAGCAGAAAGCTCTTTTTTTTTTATTCCCCATAAGTTATATTTAACTATAATGATCATCTTTTTTTTCTTCAAATAATTGCAAACAGTGAGAAAACAAAGCAAATATGCACTTAAATTAAAAAATGCATGTGACATGAGTTACTTTAATTGTAACTAGTAATATATGACCACTTTTCACTTTTGTAATGAGTTACACTACTGAGTTACTTAAAAAATGAATACATCACTGTAATATATTACAAAAGAAAAAAAACAAAAAAAACACGAAATGAGTTCGCGCATGCGTATTGAAACCGGCTCGCACGGTGAAATCCCGTGTTTGCTGAGGCTGATTTGCAGCACTGGGCTTTGTGGGAATCGACCCATCAACAAGTAGGTGTGAGATCCGCTCCAGACGCTGAGGTGTCTGTGTCTGTCCGTGTCCGTCCGTCCTGCTCTGAGCTGGAGGTTGTCCTCCGCTCCTTTGTCCGCTGATGCTCTTTGAAATGCGCTGATGATCTGACACCGAGCCGCTACATCCGGTCTGTATTTATAATCTGACTCATAAAATACCTCCTCTGCGCGTGTCTCACTCAGGATCAGGAGTTTAAAACATATGACCCGCGGGCCACAGTGGGTCTAACAACATGGGTCCAAAAACTGTAGGAAAAATGTTTTTGATTAGTTTTATACCCAAGATTTACAAAAAAAAAACATCTTTTTTTTTTTTTTTTTTTTTTTTGCTCTGTACTGTATTCTCATTCTAGCCCGGCAGATAATATTAGGCTAAGATTTTTACTTATGGAATAAAGCATGAAAATTAGAGATGGGCGATATGGACTAAAAATATTATCCCAATAATTTCTGGTGTTTATCACGATAACGATAAATAAAAAAATCAAAAACTATAAATAAAAAAAAACAATTCCCAACTTAATGTGTAAATATTTTCCTTACAAACGCAAATAAATCTGAATAAATCAACACTAGACACATTAAAAAAAAGGCTACAATAACTGCTGACTCAAAGAGTTCACGAGCTGATATTTAATGGAATATATTAGTGCATGTGGATCACTCTATTAGTGTAAAATCATACATTTTGCCACTAAGATCATGTTTCTACTTCTAACAGAGCCAAAGTTATGGTAAGATGTATGAAATTCACAATATTGATGGTGGCCATCTTAAATTTTGCTCTGAGCAAAATGTACAGTATTTAGATATATCATTGAAGTCCTTGACCCTGAAAACCTATATCTATAACTATATCTATGTCAAGTGCCAAAGTTATGACAAAATATCCAAATGGGCAATATGGACGGCGGCCATCTTGGATTTCTTGGATTTTAGTGGAAACCATTGTTTTTGCCAGCGTGGATCCCATTAAAAATGGATTCAGCTTACTTAAAAACCCCCCATGTACTAATGTTCATGCTTTCTTCCAGAAGTCAACGTCTTTTTGACGTATCTGCCAGGCTATGAGTAGAGTTTGTCCTAAATTAACACAGGAACATGTGAAATGATGCTTATTTATGGATTGATGAGTGTAGTTCAAGCACTCAGAGATCTTACAGATGTTGACTCATCACTCCTGCATACATAATGTCTGTTTGCTGCACATTGTCATCCTTCAATATACTGAGGTGCCCCATTGTTCACTGCCAGTGTTTTTTACCTTTGGGGTCGGAACCCAAAAAAAAAAAAAAACTTTGGTAAAAACTGATTAAAATTCTATTTTTTAAACATTTTTATACACATCACACAATGGATATCAAATAACTGTATCCTATACTTAAACCTTCTCAAATATACAGTAAATCTAGTTATAACTGAGGTGGAGTACTTGTCACTTTGTGCTTCTCTGGATTTATTAAATCACTTTATTAAACATATCAGAAAACTAGATCTAGAAAAAAAAGGTTCTGGGGTTAGGGACATTTGTGATATCAAAATAGGGTCACGACCCCAAAAAAGTTGGGAACCTCTACATTAAGCTAGTATTTGTTTGTATATTTATATTTATCTATGTTTTTTTATTTATTTTTTGTTATTATTATCTTCAGGAAAAAATTAAAAGATAAAAGTAAAAAAGAAATAATTTATCCTTTATTTATCCCTTATCCTTTATATGTACATATCATTATTATTATTACTGTTGCTGGCTTGATTTTTTATTTTTGTGTTTGTTTTGTTTTTGTTCTGCGCACCGACTACCGAGTCAAATTCCCTGTGCTGTTTTTTTTAAAAACTGTACTTGGCAAAATAAACTTTTCTGATTCTAATATTGATCAGATTTATTCGTCAATAATAGCAGAAAATACGGAAGGTTAAACTTTGAAGCCATGAATTTGCAGCTTCATACAGGAGTGACCTCAGCAATCTTTGTTATTTACATGAGAAACCTGCTCTGCCTTTGTCGTTTTGTGGCGTGTTTTTGGTGTCTTTTTGTATGAATGAGAACGCTACCCATGTTGTGTATTCCACATTTATTTGAACACACAATGTGATAAATAACCTTTTATACAGGTTAGTCTGGAGAACTTTGACCTTACAGTGAGTTTTAATGGCAGAACGCTTGTGTAGTGCCTAGTTCTATGCTAGCCTGTCTTTGTGGGTGACTTCCTTCATGTTCTGCTCTGAAGGTGACTGAGCCTTTCACATAGAGGGTGAGCAGCCAGGCCTGAAAAAGGTGCACCCACAGGGGACCCGCATGGTTAAACAGATATGTTTATGTCATTAAATGCAGCACACGTAGCATGGGTGAGTGGAGCTGGTATTTCAAACGCCTGAGTTTAACCAGGTATGAGGTCAGAGCCTCACATGGCTTCTATTGTCCATTGTTGGGTGAAGCAGGGTGTGTGTGTGGGGGGGTGAACCTGTTTCCTGTCAGTGGGTGGATTATTATTCAGATTTAAATATTAATTATTTGTGTTTTCCAGGCTCCAGGGAAACAGCCTTCACGTACGCCATCAGTGCGGCGGGCGTGGTCAACGCCATCAGCCGGGCGTGTAGAGAGGGCGAGCTCTCCACCTGCGGGTGCAGCCGCGCCGCTCGCCCCAGAGACCTGCCCAGGGATTGGCTGTGGGGCGGTTGCGGCGATAACGTGCACTACGGCTACAGGTTCGCACGAGAGTTCGTAGACGCCAGGGAGAGAGAGAAGAACTACCCACGGGGCTCCACTGAACACTCACGTATGCTGATGAACCTGCACAACAACGAGGCAGGGAGACAGGTAAGAGACACTACGAAATATATAATAAACACACACATTCAATACTGTCACGTATAGGCTTTACACTTAATTCACCGATCCGATCAATGACGTCATTGTCGTGATGAAACTTTCTGTAGATGCTCCCATTGCATTGTTTTATCATCTCATTAACACCAAAGAGTTGTTTGCTCTATGTGAAACTTTAATTCACTCACATTTATGTGCAAAGGTGAAAACCTATGAGTGAACGGCAAAAATGTTGATCGGTTGGGGCGGAGCGGCTGAGCGCCGAACTTCTTCCTCAGTTTAAGGCAGGCATACACTGTGTGGATTTTGGCCCATTTTGAGCCGATTTTCGTCTTGTGCGTCTGTTTTGTGGGATCATGCGAGTCTCTGCTAGATTGTGTGTCATGCATCGTGTAGTATACATGGGGTCACGAGAATTGATGAACACCTCGCGACCAGCTCCCGATCAGCAGTCGTATGGTCGTAAGAAAATCAAACATGTTTGAAATCCAGTCGCTCCTCGTGAGGGTATCTCACAGTGCAGCGGATCGGCTTTTTCCGTAAACGCTCACACTGTGCGTGAGCGACCATCGTAGGACTGCTGTAAAACTGATGGACTGTAGTGCCCACATCTGTCCATCCAGCTCCTGGTCCATCACATCACCGTCTTTTCTTCTTTAAAGCTCTTTTTGCTGAGATTTGCGAGTGTCTCTCCACTTCCGGGTTTTTCTTCTTCGTCTGTTTTAATGGAGACGCTTCAGAGTTGTTCTTCTTCTTCTTTCTTTGTACGTTGCATTTCCGGAAACAAGACCCCGACGTGTCGTGTATGGACGTACAGTGTGAGCGGTCAGATCGTGAGCTGCACACAGTTGAAGCTGGAGCTGAGTACAACGATTCAAGAAATCGCACATTGTATCTTAGCCTTTACTTGTTCTGAAAGCGGGGGCAGCGTCTGCTGTTAGTGTTTGTGTGTGTGTGTGTGTGTGTGTGTGCGTGCTTGTTTTGTTCATTTGTTTATTACTTGTGCAGTGCCTGTAGGAAGTATGTATTGCTATAGAAAAGTGGGAGGTTAAGTAGCTTTTTCATGAAAGACCAAATGAGGTTGAGTTTGAAGGTGGGACGTCAGGGACATTTAGGTTTGTTGTGAAATGTGTAGACTAGTGATAACTGTTGTGTTTTCATATATTTTGGCTTTCAGCAAAGACACTGTAGGGAGTTGAACCCCATCTATTCTGATTTCAGTTTGTTGTCAGTCTGATCCTGAGCCGCAGAGATATTTGAGGAACACAGACACACACAGACACGCACACACAGAGAGTCCTTGCTTTTATAGTTTTGTTGAGATTTGATGAATTTGTCTACTGTCATATTAGAACATTGGAACATCTGGCGGGTGATGTTGATGACTATGTCTTCTTGTTCTATGTTTTTTTTTCAATTACAATTTAACACAAAACTGGGGAACTATGTTTCAGTTCTATGTACAGTTCTACACATGTGTAGTTGACATTTATTAAAATATGTTTCATATCAAGCTTTCCCACATTTAACCATTTAAAAAAAAAGGCTCAGACGGTCACGCCAATAATATTAAAACCTTTATTTTCATTGATTAGGAAGCCGATTGATAGGGAATACATTAGATATAGATATTTGTTTTTAGTGTATTTTACAGCTGGTTTAGGAACCGTTCCCATAAGACATGCTAACAGAACGCTAACACAAGAGGAAGGTTAACTTTTATTAGGTTATTATTTCAGGCTCAGTAATAGTGATTAATTGTAATTGAACTTTAGTAAATGAGGACATAATTGTATTTGCCTTTGTGAGGATAAAAAACAATTATAATTTAATTGGAATTGGAATAAATGCTGGTGACTCTAATCCTGATTTAATTGTTATTGAACATTGATAGTTAAAAACGTAATTGTAACTGACAATGTAATTGACCACGACCCTGCCCCTAACCTTAACCCTAGCTGGGGTTGGGGTCAATTGTAATTATAATCACGTATTTGATAATTAACTACCAGTATGATGTAATTATAACTGTATTTGGATCTTTTTAATTATTATTTGTAACGTAATTGAATTGTAATTGAGTTGAGGTAATTGACTTTGTAATTGGCATGGAAATTATATTAAAAAAACAGTAATTTACAATTTAATTAAAGACAAATCTAGGGAACCATGTTACAGTTCTATGACTTTGACGTAGTTAATAAGTAAGTTGTGCGATTATGATACGTAGTTAACATTTATTAAAATGTCTTTCATATC